>NC_134417.1:95813724-96043724 GCF_030867145.1 Opisthocomus hoazin | reverse complement strand
CTAACCCTAACCCTAACCCTAACCCTAACCCTAACCCTAACCCTAACCCTAACCCTAACCCTAACCCTAACCCTAACCCTAACCCTAACCCTAACCCTAACCCTAACCCTAACCCTAACCCTAACCCTAACCCTAACCCTAACCCTAACCCTAACCCTAACCCTAACCCTAACCCTAACCCTAACCCTAACCCTAACCCTAACCCTAACCCTAACCCTAACCCTAACCCTAACCCTAACCCTAACCCTAACCCTAACCCTAACCCTAACCCTAACCCTAACCCTAACCCTAACCCTAACCCTAACCCTAACCCTAACCCTAACCCTAACCCTAACCCTAACCCTAACCCTAACCCTAACCCTAACCCTAACCCTAACCCTAACCCTAACCCTAACCCTAACCCTAACCCTAACCCTAACCCTAACCCTAACCCTAACCCTAACCCTAACCCTAACCCTAACCCTAACCCTAACCCTAACCCTAACCCTAACCCTAACCCTAACCCTAATGACCCTAACCCTAACCCTAATGACCCTAACCCTAACCCTAATGACCCTAACCCTAACCCTAATGACCCTAACCCTAACCCTAACCCTAACCCTAACCCTAACCCTAACCCTAACCCTAACCCTAACCCTAACCCTAACCCTAACCCTAACCCTAACCCTAACCCTAACCCTAACCCTAACCCTAACCCTAACCCTAACCCTAACCCTAACCCTAACCCTAACCCTAACCCTAACCCTAACCCTAACCCTAACCCTAACCCTAACCCTAACCCTAACCCTAACCCTAACCCTAACCCTAACCCTAACCCTAACCCTAACCCTAACCCTAACCCTAACCCTAACCCTAACCCTAACCCTAACCCTAACCCTAACCCTAACCCTAACCCTAACCCTAACCCTAACCCTAACCCTAACCCTAACCCTAACCCTAACCCTAACCCTAACCCTAACCCTAACCCTAACCCTAACCCTAACCCTAACCCTAACCCTAACCCTAACCCTAACCCTAACCCTAACCCTAACCCTAACCCTAACCCTAACCCTAACCCTAACCCTAACCCTAACCCTAACCCTAACCCTAACCCTAACCCTAACCCTAACCCTAACCCTAACCCTAACCCTAACCCTAACCCTAACCCTAACCCTAACCCTAACCCTAACCCTAACCCTAACCCTAACCCTAACCCTAACCCTAACCCTAACCCTAACCCTAACCCTAACCCTAACCCTAACCCCCTAACCCTAACCCCCTAACCCTAACCCTAACCCCCTAACCCTAACCCTAACCCCCTAACCCTAACCCTAACCCCCTAACCCTAACCCCCTAACCCTAACCCCCTAACCCTAACCCCCTAACCCTAACCCCCTAACCCTAACCCCCTAACCCTAACCCCCTAACCCCTACCCGTAATGGTCCTAACCCTAACCTGTAACTCCAAGCCCTAACGTCTAACGTCTTAATGGTGAACCCCTTACCCCTTACCCCCAATCTGGTAACCCTGATGTGTACTGGTAACCTTAATGACTCTAACCCCGTAACACTAACCCTCTACCCTGTAACTTGTAGTCACGTAACCCCCAGTGTATTGGTATTAAGTGTTTTTGTAAGTGTAACCTGCAATTCTGATGTCAATGTTGACATTGGAACCTGAACATCAACATTGCTAATGGTAATGTGGTATGTGTTTTTGTGGTGATGTGGTATTTGGAGTAGTGTGGTTTAGGTAGGTTTGTTTTTTGTATGGGTTGTGGTGTATGATAGTAGTTGTATAGTGTTAGTGTCATTCGTTGATGGGGTTGTGTTTGATGTGTGGTGGTTTTCTGTTTGATGTCTGGTGATTTTGTGAGGTGCTATTTGGTTGTTTTGTTATCCTATTGGAAATAAAAATATAAAAATAATAAGTCTGGTGCAGCAGTAGAAATTTGCACCCACCCTGGGAGTAATTTTTTTTTTTTTTTTAAATTTACATTACTTGCATTACTCCCAGGGTGGGTGCAAAGCTAAAGTGCTCTACTTTTAGGGTTGGAACAAAATTTCCAATACAATTGTTCCACTGCAGTAACCAGCACCATACATACATTCAGTCACATGCTGAAACACACAATTTTTTCGCATCGTAGCATTAGTTTATTTCTGGACTGAGACAGAGACAAAGAGAAAACAAGAAAGACAGGTGTAAGACTTACAATGAAAACACACTGACACACTATGAGAAAACAAACTTCACACAAAGACCAATGACTACTACACCTGCAAGCCAGATTTGGATTTGCACTGCTGTTCTCAGTCTAAACCAAAAGGTGACTGAGACAAGCGGAGCAAAAACAAAGACAAAGACAAACACAGAGGTTGCCAAAAACAGTTATTTTTTCCTACTTCTGCATGCCCTGCTAATGCTAACAGTCAAAAACACTCACCTCTGAAACTGAAACACTAACAAAGACAGGAAAACCACTCAACAAAATGACACATAAACACAACACATTTTCCAGACAAGGAGAAAGTCTGATGCTACTGAGGGAATGCACACACCAATGAATAAACCAGTCCATAAAAGGAATGGGAGACATAAAAGTAAAAACTCTTTATTAAACTTTATTAATCTTTATTACACTTATTAACAGTTATTAACAGATCCAGGTTTATTTTGCATGCTACATAATCCCAGAGCACAATGTCCCCACAACCTTATATACCTCCAGTACTTCTGATGGATACTTCAAAAGTCCAATTTGAAATTCCCTTTAGCGTCTCATTGGATGCTTTCTCCACAGTACAACTCCCTGTTCATTCATTGCCTCCGTTGCACCATGAACATCACCGTCCAGTTTGGGCATATGTTACACCCACCAATTGCTCTACAAGACCTTCAAACTACTCCTCCCTCTGAGATCAGCACTTATGCTACCGCTATTAAGCTATCCTCCAAGTAGTAAGACGCATGATATTTTTTTAACTGTTCACAGCTACATTACACTAATGGGATATACAACTGGCCCTCGAATGCCTGTTTCGTCTCAATTTATAACACACTGTTTCATTACCCTTATACTCCCCAGCCACACCTTCGCTCTCTGCGGTGCATTTTTCCCCAAACAGTGTATTTACCCATGGACACGGAGGGCCCCCCTTAGCTTAGTACGGTCATTTCCCAGTCTGTTCAGCACTGGGACGGTACCCTGCATCCTTCGCTATCCTACACTTCAGTTTATCTCATTCTTCCAGAATCATTTGGCTCGCTACTGACACCAAGAATGTTTTCTACTATCATTACCCACATTCCATTTCCACCATTTACTACAATCATACAGTATGACTTACTGCCTTGCTCATCTTAACTGCTGTTATTACTTTAGTCCATTTTAACTCTTTCCATGTGATCCTTAAATCAAACTCTACAAACTATCCATTACAGCTTTCCACAACATTGCACCTGCAAATCCACAAACCTTAGCTACAATCCTTCCTGCGTTGCTCCCTTCCATTCACCACAGAAACCATGGCTACACATAAATAATTGTTCCTCCGCAAGGCAACATCATCTCTGCTACCAGCACACCCAGGCAGACAATGACCGAGCTCTGCTCTGCCCAATGACATCTCCTCTTCCCCACCTACATGCTCATATAAACATTACACAGATCATTCTGTCACAAACTACAATGACCACAGCAATTTACAACCCTAACACTCTACAATACAGTTAGGCCAACTAGCTACACATGCCAGTCCTTGTCAACACTGCCATCTAGTCCAACTCCCCACACCCTTCTGCTCCATCAATCTCCATCATCTTCCTATGACTGTCCACTACAGATGCATCCCTGCAGTGACTCAAAATTCCAGGGGAGCGCTCCCCAGAAACAGCATTCCCAGAAGCCCCCCAATTCACCCTGCCTGCCAAAACCCTGGCCCGAGACTGCCCGCGGCCCAAACATTGGCGATGAACATCGCCTCGCAGAGCGGCCGGGACCAGGGGAAAAAAAAACCCAGCTGGGGGAAAGGAAAAAAAAAATCCCCCAGCTGGGGTTTTTTTTTATTCTAACGTGGCTTGTTTTTTTTTTTTTCCAGGAACTCCTACATCTCTGGAAAACAATACATCTCAAGCCCACATACAACCCACTACAGAAACACAATCATCAACCACACACTGACACCATTTGCACTCACCTACCACGCTAATCACTCCACATGCTCACCCCATCCATTCGGCTCCCTGCCTGCCAGCACCCAGTGATTGTGGTGCTCCTCGGGAACGCTGTTCCCGGGAGCCTCAAAGATCACCCTGCCTGCCAAAACCCCGGCCCGAGACTGCCCGCGGCCCAAACATTGGCGATGAACATCGCCTCGCAGAGCGGCCGGGACCAGGGGAAAAAAAAACCCAGCTGGGGGAAAGGAAAAAAAAATCCCCCAGCTGGGGTTTTTTTTTATTCTAACGTGGCTTGTTTTTTTTTTTTTCCAGGAACTCCTACATCTCTGGAAAACAATACATCTCAAGCCCACATACAACCCACTACAGAAACACAATCATCAACCACACACTGACAGACACCATTTGCACGCACCTACCACGCTAATCACTCCACATGCTCACCCCATCCATTCGGCTCCCTGCCTGCCAGCACCCAGTGTCTGTGGTGCTCCTCAGGAACGCTGTTTCCGGGAGCCTCAAAACTCACCCTGCCTGCCAAAACCCCGGTCCGAGACTGCCCGCGGCCCAAACATTGGCGATGAACATCGCCTCGCAGAGCGGCCGGGACCAGGGGAAAAAAAAACCCAGCTGGGGGAAAGGAAAAAAAATCCCCCAGCTGGGGTTTTTTTTATTCTAACATGGTTTGTTGCTTTTTTTTCCAGAACTCCTACATCTCTGGCAAAGATCACACCTCAAGCCCACATACAACCCACTACAGAAACATTATCATCAACCATACACCACTACAACGCTGGCAGTCTCCTACCACACTCATCACCCCACACGCTCACCCCATCCATTCGCCTGTCTACCTGCCAGCTACCCATCGCCCAGCGTCTGCAGAGCTCCTCAGGAACGCTGTTCCCAGGGGCCTCAAAATTCACTGCGCCTGCTAAAACCCCAGCTGAAGACTGTCTGCGGTCCAAACACTGGCAATAAACATCGCCTAGACACACAGCCAGGACCAGGGGAAAACAAACCCAGCTAGGGGAAGGCAAAAAAGATTCCACCAGCTGGGAGTGTTTTTTAGTTCTTTTTTGTTTTTTTTTTAAACTATGTTCCTAATTCTTATATATCTCAAAAAAATAGACTCAGCCACTCATACGGTCTGAAAAGAAAAACATATTTAACCCTGACATCATCATACAGTATCAGACGCATTCGAAATCTACCACTGATTCCACAGCCATTCATTCCACTCCACCCTCATAACATAGCCCCTTGGCCACGTGCCTGCCACAAAAGCAGACCGCAGCACATGAAGAGCCATCCCTGGAACATCCCTGGTACCTGACCTCAAAACTACATCACCGCTACACGTGATCCCTAACTGTTAGCCTTCATAACCAGATGCTGAGCAATGTGCTGAGCTACTTCCACTTCTGCTCTGTCTTCACTTATCATTGCATACTCCAGCTACATTCAATCAAGTATTTGTTCAGGGATACAGAGTACTCGGTGGCACCTGCAAACCGCAATGGAAAGGAGTCTACAGCCTGCTGGCCCACAGCTACCGGCCCCGTAAAACCCCTACAACCTCCACCCAAAACAGCCATGCTAATCAACACGGAACCATCCCGTGCTGAGACTGTTCCACCCCTACTAGAATTGCTACACAAACACACAAAGCATCTCTACCTCAAACGCACACACTCTATACACACGTGACCTCAGGACACCAGACTACCGCACAGGGGACTGTTACTGCTACACCAAGATATGCAGCCTGACAATAAACACAACAACGCTGAGGCTCTGTGGCAGGGACCCTCTGGTGTGCCCTGCCTCGAGAGCACCTCGGCTTTGGCTAAAAGACGGGGGATTGAGTCACAGTCATTGATGGAGACTAAATGCCAGGAAAACAATGGGACTAGGATGCCACAGAAAATAAACCCCTGGGATAACTGTCGAGAACAGTCAGCGAGGAAACACCTGCTGGCAAAGCACAATCTGCAAAGCTGACGAGCCTAATGCACAGATGATGCTAGATGGGTCTAGTGTCACTGCCCTGGCACATCATGCAGTGAATCGAGATGTGCGCGACTGGCACCATGTCAATAACTCGACCCTGCATAGATACTACTGACAGCTGCCGCGATTGCAGTATAATGACAATATGCCCGATGCTCTACAAGCACCTTGTGCTGCTCTGTCACATGCAAAAACAGAACACGAGCCTCCTTAACAGACACCGCACCCAGAATACAAGGCAGACCTCTGCAGCTGCGCTCCAAAACCTAGAATAACAGAGTCCTCTGTGACACTTCAGAATTCCAGAGCGTCATCATAACTAATAAGCACCAAACCAACCGACTGCTGAGGCCCATCACGCTGCACCTCAGACCTAGTCTCAACTGTTTCTGGAGGCTTGCTGCAAAGTGCCTGCAAAGCCAATAGGAAAGACATCGCTGAACTACAATTTTACCTCATGCTAGCTCTCAATCCAATTGCTATCAGCTCTACTCCATCTCACATGCATAAAGACCTCCGAGTCGCTTCCAGCCTCTACTGTCAGGACACTGCAATGCCATACCATATGGACTTAAACACCGAACCGGAGAACGCTGGCAACATTAATGCCAAACGATGCACCGCACTCTTACATAACCGACAAGACAAACCGCGACACGGGCCCATACAATGCTTAACCGTCTCAGAGAGCGTCCATAAAGAGCGCTGCAATGCAAGACCAACAGACATATACAATGCAATTCAAAAATCAAGTAAATACAGAGCTCCACGTTACAAAATGCAACACGGCCCTCAATACAAGGCAAGACGGTCTCCAAGAACAGAGAATACAAGTGCAGAGCACTGCAATGCCAGATCGATACAGAGACAAACGCTGCAATGCAAAATCAAGTACAGAGTGCTGCAGTACAAAACACAATACGGCATCGTACAAAGCAGGACGCTCTCAGGTAACATTCAATACAAGTACAGATGGATGCAATGCAAGACAAAACGCAGTACAGAGCCCTGCAATGCAATACGGTCCCAGGTATCGCTCGCTACAAGTACAGAGCGCTGCAATCCAGGACCGGTACAGACACAAACAATGCAATGCTAGATCAAATACAGAGATCCACAAGAAAAAACAATTACATGGCTATACAAGCCTGTACATATTCAAATACAGAGCTCCACATTACAAAACACAAAACAAGTTCATACAAGGCAAGACAGTCTCCCATAGCGGTCCATGCAAGTAGTGAGTGCTGCAGTGCAACACACCCAAACATTGACATAAAAATTCAACTATAGAGCACTACAACACAACAACAATACAGAGCAATACAAGGCAATACAAATAATAATATAGTGCTACGAGAAAAAAAAAAACAGGGCCGTACAATTCAATAGAAACAGAGCACTGCAATACAACACACAATAAAGGACTATTCAGTGCGAGACACTCACGTGGCAGGCGATACAAGGCATAATAATACAGTGCAAAAGCACACAAAACGCTGCAAAACAATGCAGTTGCAGACGGTGCTCAAAACCAATACGGAGTTTTGAGAAGCCAGGATTTAAGACCTAAGCCCGTAACGAGGCAGAGATGAAATGCTGCAGGGGAACTCTATGGTAGCAGAATTGCCATGAGCAGAGCTTTCCTTCTGGCCCAGATCACCTCCGCAAAGGGGACTCTCCAGAAAGACCTCTGATGAAAACCACACCTTAGGCTCCAATCGCAAGATGAGGAACGCTTGACAGGCTCTAGACCAAATCAGCGAAGCTCGAGACACCAAATGCACGCCGACCGAGCTGCACAAGAGTGCAGAAAGTAGATACCTGTAGAAAGCATCACATACAAGACTAATCGCACAACGCAAATGACACTGGGAAACACACACAGGCCAGAACAGTCACACCCTAAAGGACAGATGCCATGACCTCTGTCTGCCCCAAACTTAAGAGACCCTAAATAGCTCCCTCCGCAACCCTGGTGTTACACCTCCTGCCGGCCTCACCCCAACCACAGCTTTGGCCCTGGACTTACCTTTGAGGGAAAGATGCAGAATCCATCCTCATTGAGCACATCATAAAATTAGATGCTCCTGCATTCCACATGTTCTATGTCAGTATCTGCATAAAATATATAAACAAACACAGTCAGTAATGTTAGTGAGGCAAAAGCATCACATTAGCAAACACCGCTCCCTTCCGCAAGACACCCAGTTGCTGTTACATAACTTAGCAAGTCCTGCAATTTTGGTAGCATTTTGGAATACCATCTAGAGTCCAGAAAAAGTTTGCTATTAAAACCAAACCCTCCCAAAAAACCCAAACTTGAAACCCCACACCTACAAGCCTGAACACTGTCACTTTCAGTCTTCTTTGCTACTGCTGATCATCCCCTCCCACATAGCTCCCATCGTCACTTCAAAACACTGTTGAAATGATAGACCGCACAGCCTGCCGAGGAGGAACTCCATGCGAGGGCACTACCCAACCGCTGCCTGAACAGTCGAGGCCTATTAACAGATTAAGCATCATCTCCTATCGCTATGCCACCTAACCCTCACTCTACACCCCTAGGCAGAGAAACACGAAACAAAATACACACACAGACACAGACCAACATTACACACACCACCACAAACAATGGGATTCAAAGAACAGAGAAAACTCTCAGCAAGAAGAATGACCCCCCGACGGGAGATGCTATCTGGCAAGACCACCAGCAGGGCCACAATGGCCCAGAACGAGGAGGCTCTATGGCAGCCCCAGAAGAGCAGAGTTGAACAGAATGGTCCGTTACAAGAAGTTACGCTCTAAACAGAGACGACAGATCTGCAAGAAGCCAGCTTCAAGACCTAAGAATGTAAGATTGCAGGGAAGAAGTCCCACAGTCCATGAAGATGGACTGCTAGAGAGAACAGCTGCTGACACAGCCTGAGATGACACCGCAAAAGACAACTGCCGGGAAACTTCCAAGATGTGACACCGATCCACGCTTTATGCACAAAACGCATGATGGGAAGCGCCCAATGGACACTATGCCAAAGAGTATAGGCATTCCAGACCCTAGGAATGGCACTTGATATGCATAATGTGCTCACTGAGCACAGAGAGCAATGACGATGTTGAGACACAGGTAAAATCCAAGACAGAAAACACAGACCACAAGGATGACACACCACCACAGACACAGGCTGGAACTACCCTGCCCCCTTGGGCTACAGAGACACCCCTTCCCTTGACCTGCCACAAGGGGCCTGTTCCTGGACAGCTCTCCCCTACACTAGCTTCACAAGCTCTCCCTGCAATGCCCAACCGTAGTCCCCGCCCTCCAGACCCTTCCGAGCCCCTGGACTTAGCTTTCAGAGGGACCCGGGCTCTAAATCCAACCTCGACCAAAAATGCATTAGGTATCTGAGATGCTCCTGCAGTCACCAGGTTGCACTTCATCACTGAAAAAGAGAAAACCCGGAAACACTGCTGACAGCAAGCATCACACTGGCCAAGACCAACCTCTTCCACAAAAACCCCCTCCTCAGAACTAGGGTGCTCTGCTCACCTGCTCGTTCCAGAGTCGGACGCTGCAGCCATCGTTGCTTCTGCTACCTAAGATACCAAGAGACAAAAAATGACCATTGCACCCGTGAGAAGTCACCCAGCCCACACTTCTCCTCACTGCCACCCCGGCTCACCTCAAACAGTTGTCCAATGCCACAGGTGTTCCTCACAGTCCCTGCAAAACCAAAAAAGAGACACCCCTCACTGAGTTGCTGCACAATACTTTGATCTCACACGCTCACCAGGCCCACAACTGCCTCACCTTCTCAGACCTCATGTCAGCATGCCGCTTTGCTCCTCCCAGGCTATGTGTGGCACCTGCAATAAAAATCAAAGCAAACGGCACATGCTGAGATACTGCCCAAAACCAAAGCTCGCCTGCATCTATCTCAACCTCCTGCTCCTGTACCTTAGCTGCTCATCCACCCTGCCCCTGCCATTTATGGGTTCCCTGGGCAGAGCAGTTCCAAGGCAAGCACACACAGGCACAGACCAACATTACACACAACACCACAAACCATGGGGTTCAAAGAAGAGAGGAAAAAACCTCTCCATAGGAACCATGACTGCTGGACGAGAGCAGCTGTTGAACAAGGATAACGACAGGGCCGCAATGGCCCGAAGCTAGGAGGCTCCACGGCACCCCCAGAAAACCGGATTAGAACAGAATGGTCCGTTACAAGAAGTTACGGTCAAAACAGAGACGATGGATGTCCAAGAAGCCCGGCTTCAAGACCTAACAGCATAAGAATGCAGGGAAACAAGTCCCACAGTCCATAAAAATGGACCGGAATAGAGAAGAGCTGCTGCTGACACAGCCTGGAACGATGCCACCAAAGAGAGATGCAAGACTGATCCACGCTTTACGCTTGTAAGGCAAGAAGAGAAGACCTGAATTGGCACTATGCCAGCGAGTACACGCGTTCAAGACCCCAGGCATGGCACGGAGGCACGTGATGAGCTTTGTGAGTGCAAAGAGAAACAAGGATATCGAGACCAGAGGAAGGTCTGCGACACAAGACACACCACAAAAACAACATAGCACTGATGACACAAGCTGGAACTGCCCTGCCCATGCTAGTCCTAGGATGCAGGGACACTCGGTCCCTTTCTGTGCCCAGAGGGGCCCGCTCCTGCGCAGCCCTCTCCCCTGCACTATGTTACAAGCCCTGCCCGCAATGCCCAACTGTGGTCCCCTCCCTCCAAACCCTTCCCAGCCCCAGTCCCTCAACTTAGCTTTTGGAGGGCCGGGAGTCTGAATCCATCCTCGACAACAAGCATGTTGGCTAACTGGGATGCTCCTGCAGTCAATAGGTCTGCTTCATCATCTGAAAAAGAAAAAAATATGAGGACATCATAGACCACACATGGTGCTGACAGTAAGCATCACACTGGCCAAGACCAACCTCTTCTACAACAATCCCCTCCTCAGAAGCACCAGGATGCTCTGCTGCTCACTTGTCCTTTCCGGAGTCGGACACTGCAGCCATAATCGCCTCTGCAACCTAAGATGCCAAGACACACAAAATGATCATTGCACCCGTGAGAAGTCACCTGCCCTACGCTCCTCGCTGCCACCCTGACTCACCTCAAGAGCTTGTCCAATGCCAAAGGCGGCCCGCACGGCCCCTGCAAAACCAAGACAGAGACATCTCACTGAGTTGCTGCACAGTACTTTGCTCTTACACACTGACCCGGTCCACAACCACCTCACCTTCTCGGACCTCTTGTCAGCATGCTGCTTTGCCCCTTCAGGACTATGTGTGGCACCTACAAAAAGAAAACAGAAGACACATGCTGAGATACTGCCAAAAACTGCCACCTGCCACACCGGTTCCCACCTCCTGCTCCTTTACCTTGGCTGCTCACCTGTATTGCCCCTGAGATTTACATGTTGCCATGCTGAGGCTCAGGTACCACCTGGGAAACACAAACAGGAATGGTAATTTCACCAACAACAGCACTCCAGAAAAATAACTGCTACTTCAACCTACTACTCATTGCTCACCTTGCCTGAGTCACCCCTGGTGCCGATATCATGCTTCACTCGTCGCTTTGCACCTACAATATTGGAAAAAAAACAAACCACCAACTGTCAGGCAGTCATATAGCCACTAATCGTGTCTTCCCTTCAACACCATGCACCAACCCACCTCCTAATGACGCTCTGCTCAGCGCCTCCATTGGTCTTTGGTGCCCATCTTGTTCCCTGGCACCTGAAATAAGTATTGAACAAGTCACCCATATGCCGCTAAAGACATTAACAATTCCAGATGTATTGATTTGATTTTGGAATAGCGCCTGGAGTCCAAAATACAGCCTGCCATTACATAAAGGAATAAAAGGCAAAAGTTAAAGCCCCCCCCCATGCATAAGCCTTACCACCGTCAACATTCAATCTGCTTTGCTGATGATGATCAGCCCCTCCCACATGACTCCCATCACCTCTGTAAAACACTCTTGAAATGACAGTCCACACTGTCTGCCGATGGCCGCTCCAAATGAGCTCACTTCCCAGCCTCTGCCTCAACAGTCTAGGCCTGTCAACCTATTAACCACAGCCTCTTATCGCTATGACACCTACCCCTGACTCTGCGCCGCTGGGCAGGGCAGCTCCAAGCCAAACACACACGGGCACAGACCAACATGACACACACCACCACTAACAATTGGATTCAAAGAAGAGAGAAAACTCTCTGCAAGAACAATGACTGGCGGACGAGAGAAGCTGTCGGACGAGGAGACCGACAGGGCCACAACGGCCCAGAGTGAGGAGCCTCCATGGCAGCCCCAGAGAAACGGTAGAACCAAATGGTCCCTTACAAGAAGTTACGGTCACAATGGAGATGACGGATGTGTAAGAAGCCTATCTTCAAGACCTAAGAGCATAAGAATTCCAGGAAAAACTCCCACAGTCCATGACAATGGACCGGTAGAGAGAAGAGCTGCTGACACAGCCTGGAACGACACCGCCAAAGAGAACTGACCAGAAGCTTTCAAAACACCAGAGACTGATCCATGCTTTACATTTGTAAGCCAAGAACAAAACCTCCCAGTTGGCACTATCCAATAGGTACAGGCATTTGAGGCCCTAGAGATGGCATCCAAGGCACCTGTTGAGCTTCTTGAGTGCAAAGAGCAACAAGGACATCAAGAACAGAGGAAGGTCTATGACACAGAAGACACCACAAAAACAACATAAAACCACAGACACAGGGTGGACCTGCCCTGCCCATACTAGTCTTTGGATGAAGGGAAACCCCTTCGCTTTACATGCCTAGAGAGGCCCGCTCCTGCACAGCTCTCCCCTACACTAACTTTACAAGCCCTGCCCGCATTGCCCAACTGTGGTCCCCTCCCTCCAGACTCTTCCAGCCCCAGTCCCTCGACTTAGCTTTTGGAGGGCCAGGGGTCTGAATCCATCCTCAACAGAAAGCACATTGGCTACTTGGGAAGCTCCTGCAGTCGCCTGGTTCCAGTTTGTCACCTGAAAAGGAAAAAAACCCGGAAACAGTACTGACAGTAAGCATCACACTGGCCAAGATCAACCTCTTCCAGAACAACCCCCTCAGAAGCACCCAGGTGCTCTGCTCACCTGCTCACTCCAGAGTCAGATGCTGTGCCATCATCACTTCTGCTGCATCAGATACCAAGAGACACAAAATTATCATTATGCCCATGAGAAGTCACACGCTCCACGCTCCTCCTCGCTACCGACCCAGATCACCTCAAACAGTTGTCCAATGCCAAAGGCGGCCCACTCAGCCCCTGCAAAACCAAGAGAGAGACGTCTCACTGAGTTGCTGTATAATACTTTGCTCTCACATGCTGACCCGGCCCACATCTGCCTCACCTTTTCAGACATCTTGTCAGCACACTGCTCTGCTCCTCCGAGGCTACGTGCGGCACCTGCAATAAAATCAAAGCAAACAGCACATGCTGAGATACTGCCCAAAACCAAAGCTTGCCTGCATCAATCCCGATCTCCTGCTCCTTTACTCGGCTGGTCACCCACTCTGCCTTTGCCTTTTACAGGTTCCCTGGGCAGAGCAGTTCCAAGGCAAGCACACACAGGCACAGACCAACATTACACACAACACCACAAACCATGGGATTCAAGAAGAGAGAAAACTCTCCACAAGAAGAATGACTCCCTGACAGGAGATGCTGTCAGACAAGGAGACCAACATGGCCACAATGGCCCAGAGCGAGGAGGCTCCACGGCAGCCCCGGAAAACCGAATTAGAACAGAATGGTCTGTTACAAGAAGTTACGGTCAAAACGGAGACGATGCATGTGCAAGAAGCCCGGCTTCAAGACCTAAGATGGTAAGGGTTCAGGGAAGAAGTCCCACAGTCCATAAAAATGGACCAGAAGAGAGAAGAGCTGCTGGCAGAGCCTGGAAAGCGGCCGCCAAAGAGAGATACAAGACTGATCCATGCTTTACGCTTGTAAAGCAAGAAGAGAAGATCTGAATTGGCACTATGCCGATGAGTACACACATTCAAGACCCCAGGTATGGCACGGAGGCACGTGATGAGCTTTGTGAGTGCAAAGAGAAACAAGGATATCGAGACCAGAGGAAGGTCTGCGACACAAGACACACCACAAAAACAACATAGCACCAAAGACACAGGCCGCAACTGCCCTGGCCACCTGGGCTGAAGAAAAACCCCTTCCTCCCCTTTACGTGCCCAAAAGGGCCCGCTCCTGGACAGCCATCTCCCCTACGCTAACTTTACAAGCCCTCCCTGCAATTCACAACCGTGGTCCCCTCCCTCCAGTCCCTCGACTTAGCTTTTGGAGGGCCAGGGGTCTGAATCCATCCTTAACAAAAAGCACATTGGCTAAATGGGAAGCTCCTGCAGTCGCCTGGTTCCGCTTTGTCATCTGAAAAGGAAAAAGCCCAGAAACAGTGCTGACAGGAACCATCACACTGGTCAAAACCAACCCCTTCCACAACAATCCCCTCCTCAGAAGCACCCGGGTGCTCTGCTCACCTGCTCGTTCCAGAGTCAGACGCTGCAGCCATCATCGCTTCTGCTACCTCAGATACCAAGAGACAAAATTACCATTGTGCCTGTGAGAAGTTACCTGCCCCACAGTGCCACCCCGGCTCACCTCAAGAGCTTGTCTGATGCCACAGGTGGCCCGCTCAGCCCCTGCAAAACCAAAAGAGATACGCTTCACTGAGTTGCTGCACAATACTTTGCTGTCACACACTGACCCAGCCCACAATTGCCTCACCTTCTCGGACCTCTGGTCAGCATGTTGCCCTGCCCCTCCGAGTCCGCATGCAGCATCTGCAACCATCACAGCAAAAAGACACATTCTGATATACTGCCCGAAACCACAGAGTCTACCCACACCAACTGCCATCTCCCAGCCTTTACCTTGGCTGCTCACCTGTGACGTCTTGGCCATTTACATGTCCATGCTGCAGCTTAGGTACCATCTACAAAAGACTAACAAAGGATGCTTATAGCTTCACCAGCACTATGACTCCTGAAAAATAACTGATACTTCAGGCCACTGGTCATAGCTCACCTTGTTGAAGTCACCGCTGGTGCCGATATCTCACTTCGCTTACTCCTTTGCACCTTCAAAATAACACACAAACCACCAACTAAGTGGAGTCACGTAGCCACCGGTCACATCTTCCCTCGACATCACGCACCAACTCACCTTCTTTTGGCGCACCGCTCACCACCTCCATGGCTCTTCAGTGCCCATCTTGTCCACAGGCAACTGCAAAAAATTAATAAACATGTCACGCAGAGGCTGACCAAGAACTTAGAGTCCAGCTCTATTGCTTGATTTCAGAATACCATCTAGAGGCCAGCTCTAGCCTGCCATTAAGAAAAAACAATGTAAAAAGGACAAAACTTTAGACCCCCCACACAGAAGCCCGAATACTTTTGAGATACAATCCGCTTTGCTGCCGTCACTCAGCCCCTCCTACGCAACTCCAGTCCTCTCTGTAAAACACTGTTGAAATGAGAGTCCACATGGCCTGCCGATGGCCGCTCCATCCAAGCGGACCACCCAACCTCTGCCTAAACAGTCTAGGCCTGTCGACCTATTAACCGCAGCCTCTTATTGCTATGCCACCTACCCCTGACTCTAGGTCTCTGGGCAGAGCAGCTCCAAGCCAAAACACACGTAGGCACAGACCAACATTACACACAACACCACAAACAATGAGATTCAAAGAAGAGAGAAAAGTCTCCGTAAGAACAATGACTGCTGGATGAGAGAAGCTGTCAGACAACGAGACCGACAGGGCTGCAATGGCCCAGAGCGAGGAGGCTCTACAGCAGCCCCAGAAAACCAGGAGAACCCGAGGGTCCCTTACAAGAAGTTACGGTCAAAATGGAGACGATGGATGTGCGAGAAGCCCAGCTTCAAGACCTAAGATGGTAAGGATGGGGCGAACAAGTCCTAAAGTCCATGAAAATGGACCGGTAGAGAGAACAGCTGCTGGCACAGCCTGGAACAACGCCGCAAAAGAGAACCGACTAGAAACTTCTGAGGTGTGAGATCGATCCACGATTTACGCTTGTAAGGCAAGAAGAGACACGCCCAATTGGCACTATGCCGATGAGTAGGGGCATTCAGTACCCCAGGGGTGGTGCCTGGTGTGCATAATGAGCTCCTTGACTGTGAAGAACAACAAGGATGTTGAGACCCCAGTAAGGTCTAAGACACAGAAGGCAGACGACACAAACAACATAGCACCACAGACACAGGCTGGAACTGCCCTGCCCATACTAGTCCAAGGATGAATGGAACCCCCTTCGCTTTACATGCCTAGAGAGGCCCGCTCCTGCACAGCTCTCCCCTACGCTAACTTTATAAGCCCTGCCCACAATGCCCAACCGTGTTCCTCTCCCTCCACATTCTTCCAGCCCCAGTCCCTCGGCTTAGCTTTTGGAGGGTCAGGGGTCTGAATCCATCCTCGACAAAAAGCACATTGGCTAACTGGGAAGCTCCTGCACTCGCCTCGTTTCATTTTGTCATCTGAAAACGAAAAAAGCCAGAAACAGTGCTGACAGGAAGCATCACACTGGCCAACGCCAACCCCCTCCTCAGAAGCACCCGGGTGCTCTGCTCACCTGCTCGTTCCAGAGTCGGACGCTTTACCATCATCACTTCTGCTGCAACAGATACCAAGAGACACAAAATTACTATTATGCCCGTGAGAAGTCACGCGCTCGACCCTCCTCCTCGCTGCCATACCAGCTCACCTCAAACAGTTGTCCAATGCCAAAGGCGGCCGGCACAGCCCCTGCAAAACCAAGAGAGACACCCCTCACTGAGCTGCTGCACAATAATTTGCTCTCACACACTGACCCGGCACACAACTACCTCACCTTCTCAGACCTCTTGTCAGCATGCTGCTTCGCCCCTCTGAGGATATGTGCGGCACCTGCAATAAAATCAAAGCAAACGGCACATGCTGAGATACTGCCCAAAAACAAAGCTTGCCTGCATCAATTCCAATCTCCTGCTCCTTTATTTGGCTGCTCACCCACTCTGCCCCTGCCATTTATGGATTCCCTGGTTGCCCTGGGCAGAGCAGTTCCAAGGCAAGCACACACAGGCACAGACCAACATTACACACAATACCAAAAACAATGGGAATCAAGAGAGAAAACTCCTCCACAAGAACAATGACTCCCTGATGGGAGACGCTGTTGGACAAGGAGACCGACAGGGCCGCATTGGCCCAGAGCGAGGAGGCTCCACGGCAGCCCCAGAAAACCGGATTAGAACACAATGGTCCGTTACAAGCAGTTACGGTCAAAATGGAGACGATGGATGTGCAAGAAGCCCGGCTTCAAGACCTAAGATGGTAAGGATGCAGGGAAGAAGTCCCACAGTCCATAAAAATGGACCGGAAGAGAGAAGAGCTGCTGCTGACACAGCCTGGAACGATGCCGCAGCAGAAAGATGCTAGACTGATCCACGCTTTACGCTTGTAAGGCAAGAAGAGAAGACCTGAATTGGCACTATGCCAACGAGTACACGCATTCGAGACCCCAGGTATGGCACGGAGACACATGATGAGCTTTGTGAGTGCAAAGAGAAACAAGGATATCGAGACCAGAGGAAGGTCTGCGACACAAGACACACCACAACAACAACATAGCACTGATGACACAGGCTGGAACTGCCCTGCCCATGCTAGTCCTAGGATGCAGGGGAACTCGGTCCCTTTCTGTGCCCAGAGAGGCCCGCTCCTGCGCAGCCCTCTCCCCTGCACTATGTTACAAGCCCTGTCCGCAATGCCCAACTGTGGTCCCCTCCCTCCAAACCCTTCCCAGCCCCAGTCCCTCAACTTAGCTTTTGGAGGGCCGGGAGTCTGAATCCATCCTCGACAACAAGCATGTTGGATAAATGGGATGCTCCTGCAGTCAACAGGTCTGCTTCGTCATCTGAAAAAGAGGAAAAGATGAGGACATCACAGACCACACATGGTGCTGACAGTAAGCATCACACTGGCCAAGACCAACCTCTTCCACAACAATCCCCTCCTCAGAAGCACCAGGATGCTCTGCTGCTCACTTGTTCTTTCCGGAGTCGGACACTACAGCCATAATCGCCTCTGCAACCTAAGATGCCAAGACACACAAAATGATCATTGCACCCGTGAGAAGTCACCTGCCCTACGCTCCTCGCTGCCACCCCGACTCACCTCAAGAGCTTATCCAATGCCAAAGGCGGCCCGCACAGCCCCTGCAAAACCAAGACAGAGACATGTTACTGAGTTGCTGCACAGTACTTTGCTCTTACACACTGACCCGGTCCACAACCGCCTCACCTTCTCGGACCTCTTGTCAGCATGCTGCTTTGCCCCTTCAGGACTATGTGTGGCACCTACAAAAAGAAAACAGAAGACACATGCTGAGATACTGCCAAAAACTGCCATCTGCCACACTGATTCCCACCTCCTGCTCCTTTACCTTGGCTGCTTAACCATGTTGCCCCTGACATTTACACGTTGCCATGCTGAGGCTCAGGTACCACCTGGGAAACACAAAGAGGGATGATGGTAATTTCACCAACAACAGCACTCCAGAAAAATAACTGCTACTTCAGCCTACTACTCATTGCTCACCTTGCCTGAGTCACCCCTGGTGCCGATATCATGCTTCACTCGTTGCTTTGCACCTACAATACTGGAAAAAAAACACCACACCAACTGTAAGGCAGTCCTATAGCCACTGATCATGTCTTCCCTTCAACACCATGTGCCAACCCACCTCCTAACAACGCTCTGCTCGGCGCCTGCATTGGTCTTTGGTGCCCTTCTTGTTCCCTGGCACCTGAAATAAGTATTGAACAAGTCACCCATATGCTGCTAAAGACATTAACAATTCCAGATGTATTGATTCCATTTTCTAATAGCGCCTAGAGTCCAAAATACAGCCTGCCATTACATAAAGGAATAAAGGGCCAAACTTAAAGGACCCCCCATGCATAAGCCTTACCACCGTCAACATTCAATCTGCTTTGCTGCTGATGATCAGCCCCTCCCACAAGACTCCCATCACCTCTGTAAAACACTCTTGAAATGACAGTCCACACTGTCTGCCGACGGCCGCTCCATCTGAGCTCACTTCCCAGTCTCTGCCTAAACAGTCTAGGCCTGTCAACCTATTAACCACAGCCTCTTATCGCTATGACACCTACCCCTGACTATGCCACTGGGCAGGGCAGCTCCAAGCCAAATGCACACAGGCACAGACCAACATTACACACAACACCACAAACAATTGGATTCAAAGAAGAGAGAAAACTCTCTGCAAGAACAATGACTGGCGGACGAGAGAAGCTGTCGGACAAGGAGACCGACATGGCCGCAACAGCCGAGAATGAGGAGCCTCCGTGGCAGCCCCAGAGAAACAGTCGAGCCAAATGGTCCCTTACAAGGAGTTGCGGTCAAAATGGAGATGATGGATGTGTACGAAACCTGTCTTCAAGACCTAAAAGCATAAGGATTCCAGGAAAAACTCCCACAGTCCATGACAATGAACCGGTAGAGAGAAGAGCTGCTGACACAGCCTGGAACAACACCGCCAAAGAGAACTGACCAGAAGTTTTCAAGACACCAGACTGATCCATGCTTTACATTTGTAAGCCAAGAAAAGAACCTCCCAGTTGGCACTATCCAATAGGTACAGGCATTTGAGGCCCTAGAAATGGCATCCAAGGCACCTGATGAGCTTCTTGAGTGCAAAGAGCAACAAGGACATCCAGAACAGATGAAGGTCTACAACAGAGAAGACACCACAGAAACAACATAGCACCACAGACACAGGCTGGAACTGCCCTGCCCATACTAGTCCAAGGATGAAGGGAAACCCCTTCACTTTACATGCGTAGAGAGGCCTGCTCCTGCACAGCTCTCCCCTACTCTAACTTTAGAAGTCCTGCCCACAATGCACAACCATGTTCCTCTCCCTCCAAACTCTTGCAGCCCCAGTCCCTCGGCTTAGCTTTTGGAGGGTCAGAGGTCTGAATCCATCCTCAACAAAAGCACATTGGCTAACTGGGAAGCTCCTGCACTCGCCTGGTTCCATTTTGTCATCTGAAAAGGAAAAAAGCCAGAAACAGTGCTGACAGGAAGCATCACACTGGCCAACGCCAACCCCCTCCTCAGAAGCACCCGGGTGCTCTGCTCACCTGCTCGTTCCAGAGTCGGACGCTTTACCATCATCACTTCTGCTGCAACAGATACCAAGAGACACAAAATTACTATTATGCCCGTGAGAAGTCACGCGCTCGACCCTCCTCCTCGCTGCCATACCAGCTCACCTCAAACAGTTGTCCAATGCCAAAGGCGGCCGGCACAGCCCCTGCAAAACCAAGAGAGACACCCCTCACTGAGCTGCTGCACAATAATTTGCTCTCACACACTGACCCGGCACACAACTACCTCACCTTCTCAGACCTCTTGTCAGCATGCTGCTTCGCCCCTCTGAGGATATGTGCGGCACCTGCAATAAAATCAAAGCAAACGGCACATGCTGAGATACTGCCCAAAAACAAAGCTTGCCTGCATCAATTCCAATCTCCTGCTCCTTTATTTGGCTGCTCACCCACTCTGCCCCTGCCATTTATGGATTCCCTGGTTGCCCTGGGCAGAGCAGTTCCAAGGCAAGCACACACAGGCACAGACCAACATTACACACAATACCAAAAACAATAGGATTCAAGAAGAGAGAAAACTCTCTGAAAGAACAATGACTCCCTGACGGGAGACGCTGTTGGACAAGGACATCGACAGGGCCGCAATGGCCCAGAGCGAGGAGGCTCCACAGCAGCCTCAGAAAAACAGGAGAGCCCAATGGTCCCTTACAAGAAGTTACGGTCAAAATGGAGACAATGGATGTGCAAGAAGCCCTTCTTCAAGACCTAAGATGGTAAGGATGCAGGGAAGAAGTCCCACAGTCCATGACAATGGACTGGTAGAGAGAAGACCTGCTGACACAGCCTGGAACACCACAAAAGAGAACCGACTAGAAACTTCCGAGGCGTGAGATCAATCCATGCTTTACACTTCTAAGGCAAGAAGAGACACGCCCAATTGGCACTGTGCCCATGAGTATGGGCATTCAAAACCCCAGCGGTGGTGCCTGATGTGCATAATGTGCTCCTTGACTGTGAAGAACAAAAAGGATGTTGAGACCCTGGTAAGGTCTAAGACACAGAAGACGGACGACACAAACACAGAACCACAGACACGGGCTGGAACTGCCCTGCCCACTTGGGCTGAACACAAACCCCTTCCTTCCCTTTACATGCCCAAAGGGGCCCGCTCCTGCACAGTCCTCTCCCCTATGCTAACTTCACAAGCCCTCCCTGTGATGCCCAAACATGTTCCCCTCCCTCCAGATCCTCCCCAGTCCCTCAACTTAGCTTTTAGAGGATCCAGGGTCTGAATCCATGCTCAACATGAATGCGCATCACCTAACTGGATGCTCCGGCAGTCACCAGGTTCCGCTTCCTCCTCTGCAAAAAAAAAAAAAAAAACAGTAAGCATCACGCCGGCCAACAACACCATCCATAGCATCCCACTCAGAAGCACTGGGATTTTCCACTCACCTGCTCGGACCACAATGGGACACTGCGGCCCTCATCGCTCTCGCTAACCTAAGATACCAAGAGACACAAAATTACCGTTGCACTGCTGAGAAATCACCTGTCCCAGGTGCCTCCTCGCCGCCACCCCAGCTCATCTCAAACGCTGGTCTATTGCCAAAGGCGGGCTGCACAGCCCCTGCAAAACCAAAAGAGATACGCATCATTGAGGTGCCGTATGATACTTTGCTCTGAGACACTGATCCGACCTATGCCAGCCTCACCTTGTCAGAACGCTTGTCAGCATGCTGCTTTGCACGTCTGAGACCGTGTGACACCCACAAAGAAAACAGAGTAGAAGACACATGCTGAGATACTGCCAAAATTGCAGCCTGCCCGCACCGATTCCCGTCTCCTGCTCCTTCACCTTGGCTGCTTGCCTGTGTCGCTCCTGCCGTTTACATGTTGCCACCTCAAGGCTCTGGTACCACCTGAAAAACCACAAATAATGGATGTTGATGACTTCAATGACAAACCCTACCAGAACAATAACTGCTACTGTAGCCTGCTACCCATTGTTCTCCTTGACCGAGGCACCACTGGTGCCCATATCCTCCTTTGCTTGTTTCTTTGCACCTACAACATTGGGGAAAAAACCCACCAACCATAATGCAGTCACATAGCCACCAAACGCATCCTCCCCCTGACGCTATGCACCCATCCGCCTTCATAGATCAGTCTGTTCAATGCCTCCATTGGTCCTCTGTGCTCATCTTGTCCCCTGACATCTGAAAAAAAAAAAAAATGAAAGTCACCTGGATGCTGCTCAGGCCATTAACTGTTCCAGATGTATTGATTCCATTTTGGAATACTATCTACAGTGCAACTGCAGCCTGCCGCTAAATAAATGAAAAAAGGGCCAGACTTTAAGCCCTACACATACAAGCCAGAACGCTGTCCAGATTCAAGCTCCTTTGCTGCTGCTGATTGACCCCTCCCATACAGCTCCCACCACCTCCTCTAACCACTTTTCAAATGACAGACCACGCAGCCTGCCGATGGCTGCTCCCTGCGAGCTCGCTGCCCAACCTCTGCTGCAACAGTCTAGGCCTATCGACATATTCACCGCAGCTTCCTATCGCTATTCCTTCTACCCCTGACTTTACACCCCTGGACAGAGCAGCTCCAAGCCAACGCACAGGCACAGACCAACAGTACACACACCACCACAAACAATGTGATTCAAAGAAGAGAGAAAACTCTCCTCCACAAGAAGAATAACTCCCCGACAGGAGATGCTGTCGGGCAAGAAGACCTACGGGGCCGCGACGGCCCAGAGCAAGGAGGTGCTATGGCACCCCCAGAAAAACAGACAATGCAAGAGGCCCTTACAAGAAGTTACGGTCAACACAGAGATGATGGATGCACGAGAAGCCAGCCTTCAAGACCTAAGAACGTAAGGATGCAGGGAAGAAGTCCCACCATCCATGAAAATGGACCGGTAGAGAGGAGAGCGGCTGATGCAGCCCAGGAATGACACCTCAAATGAGAACCAACCAGAGACTTGCGAGATGTGACACCGATCCACACTTTACGCTCACAGGGAAATAAAAGAATTGCCCAATTGACAATATGTCACTGACCAGAGGCATTCGAGACCCTAGGGATGGCACCTGATGTGCCCAAGGTGCTCGTTGAGCAGAAAGACCAATGAAGAACTGGAGACCCAGGTAATTTTTACAACACATAAGACGGACCACACAAACAACACAACACCACAGACACAGGCTGGAACCGCCCTGCCCGCCGGGGCTTAAGAGAAACCCCTTCCCTTTACTGGCCCAAAGGGGCCTGTCCCAGGATGGCCCGCTCCCCTATGCTAACTTCACAAGCCCTCCCTGTGATGCCCAACCGTGGTCCCCTCCCTCCAGACCCTCCCCGGGCCCCGATCCCTCTACTTTGCTTTCAGAGGGACACGGCTCTAAACCCATCCTCATCAGAAAACGCATCGGATATCTGGGACGCTCCTGCAGTCGCCAGGTTCCGCTTCCTCCTCTGCAAAAAAAGAAAACCCACAAACAGTTCTGACAGTAAGCATCACGCTGGCCAACACAACACCTTCTATAACATCCCCGTCCTCAGAAGCACCGGGATTCTCGGCTCACCTGCTGCGTCCAGAATGGGACGCTGCGGTCCTCATCGCTCTTGCTAACCCAAGATACCAAGAGACACAAAATTACCATTGCACTGCTGAGAAATCATCCGCCCCATGCTCCTCCTCGCTAATGCCCTGGCTCACCTCAAACGCCAGTCCAATGCTAAGGGCCCCTGCAAAAGCTTGTAGCTTCGCCGACAATAAGACACCTGAATATTAACTGCTACTGCAGGCCGCTAGTCACGGCTCACCTTGCCCCAGTCACCTCTGCTGCCCGTAAACCCGCTTTGCGCCTTCAAAATTAAAAATCAACACCCACAAATCAAAAGCTAGTCCTAAAGCCACCGGTCACATCTTCCCTCCGACATCACATGCGAACCCACCTTCTTACAATGCTCCGCTTGCCTGTCATCCGTCACCCTTTGGCACACGGCTCGTTCCTCTGCATCTACAAAAAAACGTAATGTAGAATTCACCCCAATGCTGACCAATAGCTTAGGAATTCCAGAAGTCTTGTTTCCATTCAGAAATGCCACCTAGAGTCCAACTACAGCCTACCATTAGAAAAAAGCAAAATTAAATGCAAAAGAACATTAAGCTCTTCACATACAAGCCTTAACACCTTTGAGGTTCAAAGGTCTGACGTTTGGCCCTCCATCTTCAGATGCAGAGGCCCGGAGGGTTTGCGCTTCATCTCTTGTGTCTTTGTCATAGCTCCCTGTCAGCCGCAGAGAGACTCGAAACAAACCTCGTCGAGGTCCCATGGCGACTGCAAAACTAAACTGAGAGAAGCCAATAAACCCTCCTTGCTTCTTCAACCGTCCCCCCATCTCAAAGCTTTAGAAACTTCTTCTCTTCTCCTGAACTGGCAAAGAAGGAACCGCACACCCCCTCCCGACAGCCGCTTCCCTGTATTTGCACCCCTGAACTCCCCTGCATTAGCCGCTCCACGGGAGCCTTTCCTCCATACCATGCCCTGTGTTCTGTGGGCATCTCCCACATTACGCCTTCCCGCAGCCTCGGGGATCGGCTACAGGACCACAAAGTAAGCAAAGCCCCAATGCTTATAATCTATGAGGGGCCTGCCACGAGCCACAAAGTTTCCAGCGGTGACACAGTCCACTGAGCCATTGATAAAGGCAACGAGCCGTCCCATGCTCTTAAAGACACTACATGTCACAACCCTGCCACTTGCTTAAGAAACTCTCAGTCTCTGCACAAATGTGTACAAGATGCTCACCTTAACCCCTGCTGGACAATGTCATCATCAATCTGATTAAGAGATGCGGTACCAGCAAGTTACAGAGTAAACAGCACGGCTAGTGAAAAAAACTCAGTGTTCCATCTTCAGTCAAGTCAGGAGTTCCAGGAAAGCATAATGTACCTAGAATAAAGAGAATGACACATACTATTAAACAATCTCACCACCCACAAATTCTGAATAAAAAATTACTGACCTGAAGAAAAAGGCTGTGGTTAAACATACGCTATACTAAAACTGCTGCCAAGTCTTGACTCATCCTTAAAGTCCTACCTCAAACAGAGGTACCTGCTTCTCTGAATATCAAAATGCATCTCCCTGAGTAGCTTAGCTCAAAAGCTGTAACTGACTGAAGGAAGAGTAGAGCTCTAAGACCAAAGAAAGCCAGGAGTGGAATGAGCTCCCCTCCCGGCAGCTGCGGCTCATATACTCCTGGCCTTGCCCACCACCCTTCCCACGCTCCCCTGGGAAAGGGGAGGGGTGAACCACCAAAAGGTATAAAGCCAGCGGGAAGAGCAGCAGCAAGTTCTCTCATCTGCCTTAAATTTACATTGAGCAAAGCACCGACTGCAGATGGTGATCCTTACTGGAAACAACAATGCCTGGTCTTCTACTGTAACTACATCTGTTACATCAGCGATATGACTGAGTAAGTAATTAGACTTAATTTTTCTGCAGTGTGGATAAAAAAAGAGGTCCTACTAAGCTACGTAAGAAAGTAGTTTGCTAAATGCAGTAACAATATTATTACCAAAATATATGCTTTTCGGCTTCCTATAAAAAAAACCCCAAAAATGGTACAAGTTTACTTTTTGTTTCTAGTGAGAGCAGACATATGACCTAACTTCTGCCAGAACTATTTTCTGGATAGGACTGAATAACAAAACAGAATTTGATTCCATAATAATCTTTTCTCAAAAATATCTCTGGTTGCAAAGTGAATTATTTACTGTCAAAGGCAGATAACTCAGAGCTGCTTTGAAGGTGTCTCTGGCTGACTCCCTTAAGACAGCTAGGTGAGTTCCAAAGGACAGAAAATAGGAAAAAAAAAAGTGGAGATACAAGAAACATAGGAAATTGTACAAAAGCGGCCCGACTAACACCTAGGTAGATAGAAGAAAAATAAACTGCAAAACTCCACAAAAAAACTCCACGGGAGACTTGTCAATAAAAACAGAAGGCGGCTATTGCTTTCTCTGAAAAACCAAAGAGGAGATAGGAGCTGACAACGGACATCTTTACGGTGCCAGCTACCAAATAGAAGCATACGATAAGACAGAAAAGAAAAATACCACTCTGGGGCACAAAGATGGCTTTGAAAAACAATCTGGTAGAACAGGAGGTGTCATCACAGTGATGGGAGCAGTCCCGAGGGGGCCAGAGAGATTGATGATGTCTCCAGGATGCGGTGAGCAGACACGATGCAAAACTCCGCAGGGTGTTCCGGCAATGTACAGATGTCCTCGGGGGACGAGCACCCAAATGGAGACATCCTAGATGGCAGCAAATAATGTAAGAGAACTCTGGGGTGCAGGGACAGCCCAAGTAAGGGTTCTGTCTAAATCGGCGAGACACAAAGAGGGCGGCAGACCTCAAAGGGTGCCGAGGGGCACAAGGACCGTCTTGGGAAGCATCATGACGGGAGCAAGAGGAATGTGGACACACATCCAAATGGGGGATCGCTGACACAAGGGATCCAAACAGAGGACGGATGTCCTGAGGGACCGAGGACCAAACAGAGGCGTCTGACGTGGTGGAAGACGATGTAAACATGTTCTGGGGCGAAATGAAAGCCCGAGGAATATTCGCTTTCGAATAAGAAAGGTACAAAGCCCGCTGCAGACCTAAAGGATGGCTGTGCAACGCAAGGATGCTCGCAGGAAGCATCGTGATGGAAACAGAGGGGTGCAGACGTGGCTGGAGACACGGATGGCGGCTCAAGGGCACAAAGGTACTCGGGAGAGGATCTGAATGGACTACAGACGTTCTAAGGGAGACGCTGACCCGCTGGAGATGAGCGAGAGAGAGGAGAGGACAAAAAGACTGCTCTGAAGAAGAGGGGACGTTCCAGCTAACCGAGAGGGGTACAAATGACGCTTCAGAGATAAAAGCGTGCCAGCGAGACCCTCTAAAGCCTCGGGATGAACCGAGAGAAAAGTGTGTGTGGGGGGGGAATTGATACAAAGAAAACTTAAAAAGCAACAGGGTGTGTGACAAATGAGAAAAAATAGGGACAGCCGGCTCGATAACAGGAAATGTAGAACTCAAATTTAAATAGCAAACGAGTACAAGGCAGAGGAGAAAAAAGCTAAAACGTAGGGACAGAAAATGACATAAAAGTAGACGCGGGAAAAAAAATGAAGGCTTTCAAGGAGAAAAAAACCCTAAAAATAGGGATGACAAACTAAATAAATGGAGACACAGAAAGGAAATTGATAAATGGAAAGAGTACGAGACAGATGACAAAGAATTAAAACATAGGGATGGGAACTAGAAGAAAGCAGATGTACAAAGAAACTGTAAAAAGCAACACGATTAAGGGAATAAAGGAAAAAAAAAACAAACCAGGAACATCAAAGTAAGTACACAAAGACACAGAAACAAAATTTCAAAAGTGACAGGGCACAGCACAGACCAGCGCAAAATAGAAAAATAAAGGCAGCAAATTGGATAAAAGTAGATACGTGTCCCGGTTTTGACTGAGATAGAGTGAATTTCTCTCCCGGTAGCTGCTGTGTTTCAGATTTAGTAGGAGAAAAATGTTGATAATGCTGACGATTTTAGTTGTTGCTATGACATCGAGGGCTTTTTCCAGTTTCTGATACACGGCTAACGGTCAGGTGTGCGGGAGCCGAGAGGGAGCTTAGCCAGACAGACAGCCGAGCCACACGATGGAAATATTCCATACGATAGAGATCGTTTTCTGTTAATGAACGGGAATTGGCTGTGAGTCAGGAAGCTATCCTCTTTCTCATTTCTGGGAGTTGAAACTCCTTCTGGGAGTTAGGTCTTTCTCGGGAGTTCTGTCAAATTTGCAAAATTTGTGAGTTAGGCACGCTGTGCTGCTGCTCAGGGACCGGCTGCAGATCGGTTGCCGGGTGGTTTGAAAACCTGTATTGTATATAGCTCGGTTTGCATATTCTTTATTATCATTCTTAGTAGTATCAGTATTTACTGTATTGTGTTATTAAACTGCCCTTACCTCAACCCATGAGTTTTCCCTTTTGTCCGTTTCTCCTCCCCACCCTGCTAGAGGGAAGGGGAGGGGTAAACAAGCGGCCGTCTAGAGCTTAGTCGTGGGCTGTCGGGCTAAAATATGACAATACAGAAACAAATTTAAAAGCGATGTGACGTGCAACAGATGCGAGAGATTAAAAAATGGGGTTAGGAGTATCGATGAAAGAGGACATAGAAAGAAAATTTTTACAGTGACCTCATAGAGCACAGACAGGAAAAAAGTAAATAATAGAGCAAGAAAAATACATGAACCTGAATATAAATACATAAAATTCTAAAGGGAACACATTAAGACCAGAAAAAAAATTAAAATAGCAGAAAAATCTAAATGGGCGAGACACGCAGAAAGAAAATTTTAAAAGTGACTGGGTACGGAACAGATTAGAATGTATTAAAAAATAAAGACGGTGCAGCTAGGTAAAAATAGATGAGAAAAGAAAATCTAAAAGCCACAGGGTACACGATACACAGGAAACAAATAAAAACCAGTTAGAGACATCTTAACAAAAGTAGAACAAAAATGTATAAAGCTACAGGATACAGGTAACACTGACAATCAGGGACAGAAAATGAGATAAAAGCACACCGAGGAACAAAATTTCAAAGCAAAAATCATTATGAGAGTAAAAAACTGAAAAATAGGGACAGCGAACCAGATAAAAGTAGACACAGACAATTTTAAAAGCAACGCAGTTTGTGAAAGACAGGAAACAATTAAAAACTAGAAACCGGCGCTGGATAAAAGTAGACCAAGAAAGACCATTTTAAAAGCAACTGGATTAGGAAAATTTGAAAAAAAAAAAAGAATAGGAACAGCTAACTAAAATGGAGACATCTAAAAAAAAAATCTAAAAACTGCCAGGGTACACAACAGATGAGAAAGAATTAAAATCAGGGATGGGAGTTGGATGAAAGTCAAAGTAGAAAAAAAATTTGAAAGGCGACAGTGCTAAGGAAAGACAACAAACTGTTGAAAAAAAATACAGCAAATGGGATAAGACATGGATAGGGCATTTGGAGAAATAAAAAAGGATAATGAAGGAAAAAAAATGAAAAACGCACTCAAAAGAAGACACTGTAAAAAGCAAAGGTGAAAAGGACAGATGAGAAAAACGTTGCAAAATACAGACCGTGAACTGGATAAATATAAAATATACACATATTTATATATATACATATAAAATACTAGAAGCGACGGGGATTAGGGAAATCAAGGAAAAAATTAAAAAATAAAGACAGCAAACGAAATAAACATAGAAAGAAAATTTCAAAAACTATGGGAATTAGGAGAGCAAAGGATTAAAAAGAGGAAACTGAAAACTAAATAAAAGTAGACATTAAAAAATGTTAAAACTGTGGAATTAAGAGAAAAAATTACTAAATAAAGACGGCACGCTGAATAAAAAGACTCATGGCAAGTATATGATAAAAGGGAAGGGGTACATGATGCATGGAAGAAAAATAAGATATAGGGATGGGGAGATTGATAACAGCAGACATAGAAATCCAGTTTGAAAATCCAAGGCATTAAAGGAGGAAAGAATTTTAAAAATAGGCAGAGAAAACTAAATAAAGACGTAGACAGAAAAATTAAAAAGCGAAGGCGCTAAGGAAAGGTGAAACATAATGTTAAAAAGACAGCTAATTGAAAAAAAGTAGGTGTGGAAAGAATCTTTTAAAAGTGCTGTTTGATAGGGAAATAAAGGGGAAAAAATACAACAGGGACAGCAAACTGAAACGAGGAAAGGAAGATAAAAACTTTAAAATTGGGTCGGTGAACAAAAACACACGTAGAAATAACTTAAAAGCGACAGTGCTAAGGAAAGACAAATAATTAAAAGAGGGCAAATTAAAGAGGGCAAAGCGGATAAATGTAGCAAAATCAAACAGCGATGGTATTTAAAGAAATAAATGGAAAACACTAAGAAATGGGAAAGGCAAACTAAAGCAGATATAGGAAAAAATTTAAAATCGACGTCATTAAGGAAAGACATGAAAAAATTTTTTTAAAACAGCAAAGGGAGTAAAAGCGGGCGTGGAAAGATCATTGAACAAATGACAGATTGAGGAAATAAAGGGAAAAAATAAAATATAGAGATAGCCAAAGAAGAGAGATGCACAAAGAAAACTTAAAAAGCCAGAGCACTAGGGAAAGACGAGTAATAATCTAAAAAAAAAGACAGCAAACTGAATACAATTGGACATAGAAGGAATATTTTTAAAAAAGGAAGGAATATTTTAAAAAAACAAGCCACAGAAATAACTTTTAAAAAGCGACGGGCACAAGGGCAACAAGGAACGTTGAAGCGACAGAGATTATGGAAATAAAGGGAAAAAGTAGGGACAGCGAGCTGAAAGAGACGGAAAAAGAAAATTTGAAAAGCAGGAGCACTAAGAAATTACAAGAAATAATTAAAAACGCAAGGATGGTGAAATAAAGGTATCAATCGGGATAAAAGTAGACAAAAATTTTAAAAGCGATAGCGAGTAAGGATGTAGACAAACAATTAAAAAGTCACGATGGCAAACTAAAAAGAAAACGTTGAAAGAAAATCTAAAAAGCAACGGCGTAGAAGAAAGAGAATACATATTTTTAAAAAGACGACAAAGAGAAAGAAAGTAGGCCTAGAAAGAAAATTGAGAGACCGATGGGCATTAGGGAATTAAAGCAAAAAATTAAAAAGTAGCGACAGCAAACTAAAAGACAAATATAGTAGGAAAATCTAAAAAGCGAGAGCACAAAGACAGAAAAAAAGGTAAACAAATACAGACTGTCAATGGAGAAGGAGTAGACAGGAAATTTTTAAAACCACGGTCTTTTTAAGAAAATAAGGGAAAAAAATTAAAAATAGTGACAGCGGATTAAAACAAATGTAGAAAGAAAAATCTAAAACATGATGGCAAAAAAGCAAGAGAAGAAATAATTTTTAAGAGCCAGCAAAGGGAAAAAAGTAGACGTAGAAAAAACTTCTACAAAACAAAGGGAGTAGGGAAATGAAAGGAAAAAATAAAAAATGGGAACAGCAAACTGAAACAGAGAGGTAGAAATACTATCTAAAATGCGAGGGCGCTAAGGAGAGAAGAAACAAATAAAAATAAAGACAGCGAACGGGATAAAAATAGATGGAAAATTTTAAAAACGACGGCGAATAATGAAACAAGGAACAAATTTAAAAATGGAGATGGCAAACAAATGAAATGTAGAAAGAATATAAAAAGCGGCGGCGCTGAGGACAGGCAAGTAATTGAATGAGAAGACAGCAAACGGGATAAAAGTAGACAAAAAGTCTTAAAAGCGACGGCAATAAGGGAAACGAGGAATAGATTACTAATAGCGATAGCGAACTAAAATGGAGAAAAGAAAATCTAACAAGCGACGGCAAAGAAGCAAGAGAAGAAATACAGAGAGCAAAGGCAAAAAAAGGAGGTGTACATCAGGGATGGAGCGGTGCGCTTCTTTCATAAGAGAGAAGCGATGACACGTTTATTGATCTAAAACAGCAATTCTACAAAATTGGATAGTAAATGCGACAGTAGTTGAACAAGATTCCATGGTGAGGTATGCCGGATTATTTACCGCGTAGAAGATGGGATGGGACGAAACCGTCACAGATAACCTCCTGTGGAGCCGTGAGGTTCAAAATGGACCCCCTTGCTTTCTAAACTCCTTCTCGGAGAGGAGTCTAGGTGTGGCTGGATCCAAGCTTAGCCCCGAACTCGGTAAACTGTTTACTTCTAAAGGATCATATGCACGCAATCCATCCTTTACATCACTTAGCTAAGATTTTCAAGCATTCTGCACGTTTATTAGTCACTTAAAGACCATCTGTTGCGGCGAGGAATCTCTCGACCTTGAGGAGTAACCATGAGCGGCATCCCTAACTCGGTGCCGTGCAGGAGAGCTCAAAGGGCTCGGACTGCTCGCTATTTATAAGACGATTGACTCAGTCGTGTCTGCATACCGACGGCAGCTTCCCAATTTCACTCGAGTTGGACATTGACCAGCATCGCGGTTGGGTGGCTGCATCGTGCTGTTATCGGTCTGCCCCGAATCCGCTTTGACCAGATGCATCCGTCGCAACCTTGGCTGGTGCTTGTTGCTTCAACAGGATTATGGGTCAGGTCGGGGGATGACACCGTCATAGCCTACAAAAAAAAATTCCAAAAAATGAGGGGATTAGGGAAATAGAGGGAAAAAATTTTTAAAAAGGGGCAGCCAAAGAAAACGGAGACTTATGATGTGGAAAACTGACATTTAGTTTGATTTTGTTATAGCTTTAGTTTAATTTTGTTCTATAGCTTTGCAGCTATGTTAAGGTGAGAGTTAACCGCAGACATTTAGTTTAGCTCTTTTCTTTGTAACCTTGCTAACAAGGACTGCTGTGAGCTCAAATGTTGCTAACGAGGACTGCTTGTGAGACAAAGAGAAACAAGGACCAATAACCAGAACTTTGTCATCTGTAAGAAACAACTCTCTCGCTGAAACCGGTTCTACGGTTGGGGACTTGGCCTGCGCAGAAAACTTGGGAATTTTTGAGCCAAAAGTGAAAGCGTGCGGCAAGGAGGACTACGAGCCTTCATCCAGAAGACTCCCACAGACGACCACCAGACGATGCTGCGCAAGTGCCAAAGAGGGGCGGAGTACAATAATGAATTCCTAGAAATCATTATAATTATCACACCTCTTCCTAGAAATAATTACAATAATCCAGCCTACTTAGATAAACTTCGTAATAAATAGGTGCGTGCTTTGTGACTCGGTGTGTGAGTTAGGAGGAGCGATCGCCCTTGCGCCCGGCGCCGCAATAAACATACCTGCTTTATAACTCTCCGTGAGTTGTGGACTTTGTTTCCGCATGTCAATTTGGCGACCCAGGCAGGACCCGTTCCATCTGGCTGCAGGATCTGCTGAGGACGGGACTCCTCCAGGCGCCCCCGAGATTTCTTGGGAGGACTGCCCCGCTCACCCAGATCGCCACGGGGACAGACAAGGACCATCATTAGCGGACCAGGTATGTTCTAACTGTAAAGGGATACCTGTAAGTCGTCAGGAGACGTCCCATGCGAGGTGAAGAGCATCGGTGCTTGTTCGTGGGGTTGGAGGTTTGAGGTCCCCTTAAGGTGGCGGTGGGGTAAGTCTTGTAAGTCTCATGCCCTGACTAATAGTAACTAGGGTTCTCCCGACTGCAGTAGCAGGAGTTATATTTGATATTGCCATGTCTATTTTTATATGATGTAAAAATCGTGTACCGTGCGTCGTGCGAAGGATCGTACCGTCCAACGCTATTATAGCGCCTGATAATGAGGCTGTGACGTTTGTACAGAGTGCTGGGCTAGTCCTAGAATGCACGTGTATTTTTGCGCTGTTATTGCATGTTAAAAGTGCTGAGTGAGCGAGCAATTGGGCGAGTGAGATGCAGCCTGGCTGCAAAGTGAGCGCAGAGTTCTGATCCGCAGTTCCGTGTACTCCGTGAGGAGAGCGGCCAGAGACAAACGAAGTGTGAGAAAGGAGCGAATGTTGATTTTAAAGTAATTACCCCAATGTTGGTATTGATGGGATATTCATAATATTATGTTGTATTTATAAGTGTCACATACTGTTCCAGATTAGATAATACAATTGGGGAGCAGTTATATTATATGAGACAGTTTAAGGGTTACAGTGTGTTGTTCCCTGTAAAAAGGTATAAAATTGCAGTCCGGTAACTATTTCTCGATGCAAAAATTATAGAAGTTCAGTTAAGAGTCGGAGCTGTCAGCGTTAGCAGGATCTGTTTAGGTGCAAAGCTGGTTTGTCGTACGTCAATGGAGGGACAGAGAGGTGGATGTGGTAAATAACAGGAGGTAAACAAAGCAGAGGGATAGTGAGAGAGAGCCCTTCAGGCCAGATTTTGGCTCAATGGAAAGATATAGGGGGACCGCTGGGCAGGAGCGTGAACAAGAGGCCCTTAATAAAGTATTGGAATTGGTGGTGGCCTTTGTATAGATTAGATGAGGAAAAATGGCCCCTTAATGGAACATGAATTATAATACTTTGTTGCAACGGATGTTATTTTTGAGAAGAGAAAGGAAGCGGGATGAGGTTTCCTATGCGGACGTGTTCCTTACCCTCCGAAATCACCCCGAGTACCAAATAGACCGTGAATTGATGGTCCCATGGGACTCCCTAGCGTTAGCTGTAGAGAAGGACAATAAGAGAGAGAGAAAAGGGAAGTTGGAAAGATCTTGCTCACCGTGTCGTATAGGGCAGAGGTGTACAAAGTCGGATAAAACGAGGCAACCCGAAGGGAATAACCTGCCAGCACATTATGAGCCGCCAGTGGGTGTACGATAAATGGAAAAGGAAAGCTCTGACTCAGAAACCCCTCTAGGTAGTCCAATGTCTTCTCGCACTCAGAGAAAAGGGGAACAGGCGATAATATGAGCACCCCCAAGAGAAGCGGTCAGACCAGAGGGAGGCCCCGGTTTTAATAAAGGTCCCCTTTTCCTCATTTGACTTGGAAAGATGGAAAAATGTGGTAAAAAGCTACCGGAGTGACTCTGTATGGGTACCTAAACATTTCCAGTTCCCAATAAAGCAGCATAATCCTAGCTGGAACGATATTCAACTGTTGTTAAACCATATGACAGAAGCCAAGAAGCAGCTAATATGAAAAACGGCCCAAGTTCTGGCCGGTGATCAGCTTAAGAATACGGGAGAGGATATAAAAGACCATTTTCCGTTACAAGGTCCACATTGGGATCCTAATAGGGGAGCTCATATAAAGTTCCCGAATGCCTACAGAGATCAGATTACAAAGGGAATGGAGCAGGCTATTCCAAAAACGATTGATTGGTCAGCCTTATATGCCTTTTGGCAAGGCCCAAGAGAGACCCCCTTGCAATTTTTTGATAAATTATGGGACGCTATGAGGTGACACGCTTCTTTAGACCCAGGATCGGAAATAGGAATCCAGCAGTTAGCATCTTTATTCATTGGGCAGTCAGCAAGCGACATCCAAAGAAAGTCACAGAAACAGAGAACGACAGACAGCAGGATTTTAGAAACTTCACCAGATGAAGCGTGGAGAGCGTTTAGTAACAGGGAAGAGAGGATCGATGGAAAGATAAGCGGATGTTGGTAGCGGCGTTACAAGAGAGTAACAGATTCAGAAGTGATCTAAGAGGCCCTTGGAAAGAAATCGGCATGCGTGGTGTAAGCAGAGGGGACGCTGGAAAAATGAGCGTCCGGAAAGGCAGAGAAGGAGGAAAAGGATACAGGCCCGCATCAAGGAGGATTGATGGGGACCCGGGGAATCTACCCTAGAGGATCCGCTGGTTGTATTAGAGCTAGGGAAATGGCAACAGGGCGTGGAATTTCTAGTCAATACTGGGGCAATATTCTCTGTTTTAAATCAAGCTTTGACACCTGCAGATGATGACTTTGTAACGGTAAGGGGAGGTACTGGACAAAGTGAAAAGACATACTTTCTAAAACCTCTGAAATTCAAATTAGGGAAACAATTTGGGGTACACAAATTTTTGTACATGCCTAATTTGCCAAGGCCTCTATTAGGATGAGATTTATTGGAATAATTAAAGCCAGAAATAAAATTTGCCAAAGGGAAAGTAGAACTCTGGGTGGGAAGTGACCAGCTAATTGAAGTTCTGATTTTGCCCTCATAAATATCCCCATTGGCTCGGGAGTACCCGAGGAAGTCCAGAACCAGGTATACCCGGGAGTACAGGCCACAGAGACACCGAGAAAAGCAAAAAATGCCTCTCCAATAATGGTCAAACTTAAGCAAGGATTGCGGCCTCTAAGGATTAGACAATACCCCCTTAGAATGGAAGACGGGGCAGGAATTCGATCAGCGATCGACCTGTTGATCAAATATGGGCTATTAATAGAGTGTGAATTGGAATATAACGCTCCCATTTTACCGGTTAAAAGGCGAGATGGTAGTTATCGAATAGTACAAGATCTCAGGGAGATCAATAGCATTGTTGAGGACCCGCGCCATGTCGTGGCAAACCCATACGCATTATTAACCGAATTGATACCTGAATTGGCCTGATTTACCGTCCTGGACTCAAAAGATGCCTTCTTTTGCCTCCCATTAAGTCCAGAAAGCCGGTCCTCGTTTGCATTTATGGGAAAACCCAGACTCTGGAAGAAAGACACAGCTGACGTGGACTGCGTTGCCCCCGGCATTTAAGAATAGCCCCGCTCTTTTTGGAAATCGATTAGCTAAGGGCTTGGAACGATGGGAGCGACCCCACAGAGTGGGAACAATATTACAATATGTAGATGATCTATTAATAGCCACTGAAACGAAAGAACTTTGTATAATAGAGACAATGAGTCTGCAAAATTTCCTGGGACTTAACGGCTATTGAGTTTATCCACAGAAAGCCCAAATAGCTCGACAGCAAGTAACCTACCTTGGATATGAGATAGCTGCGGGCCAACGAACACTGGGGACGACGAGGAAGGAGGCCATCTGTCAGACCCATTGATGGCAGAGAGCTAAAGAGCTCCGCACTTTCCTGGGAATGACGGGATGGTGTCGCCTATGGATATATAATTACGGACTCTCGGTAAAACTGCTCTATGAAGTATTACAATCTGATTAAAAAAACCCTCATCTGGAATGAGGAAGCAGAAAGAGCATTCCAGCAGCTAAAGAAAAAGCTGATGGACGCCCTTGCTTTGGGATTGCCAGACACCACTAAGCCCTTCTGGCCGTTCTCTCACGAAAAGTGGGGAATAGCCCTAGGAATCTTAAGCCAAAATCTGGGACCGTATCAGAGGGTGGTGGCATACTTCTCTAAACAACTTGATGAAGTAAGCAAGGGTTGGCCTAACTGCCCGAGGGCAGGAGCAGCAGTAATGCTGAATATTCAAGAAGCAAGTAAGTTTACACTAGGCCAAAAGATTACAGTACTAGTATCTCATACTGTATCAGCAGTATTAGAGGTGAAGGGAGGACACTGACTCTCACCACAAAGGTTTCTTAAATATCAAGCTATCCTGGTAGAGCAGGATGATGTGGAAATAGCGGTTACTAACATTGTCAATCCAGCATCTTTCCTCAGCGGGACCACAAGGGAACAGGTATCGCACGACTGCTCGGAAACGATTGAAGCGGTCTATTCCAGCCGACTTGACCTAAAAGACGAGCCGCTAGAGGACGCTGAAGGTTCCTGGTACGCAGACGGAAGCAGCTTTGTTTGACAAGGAGCCCGCAAGTCAGGATACGCGGTAACATCTACAGATCAAGTAACAGAGTCCAAAGCCCTTGCCCCAAACACCTTGTCTCAAAAGGCAGAAATAATAGCATTAACTCGAGCATTAGAACTAGCCAAAGGTAAGAAAATTAATATCTGGATGGACTCTAAATATGCCTTTGGGGTAGTCCGTGCTCATGGAGCTGTGCGGAAAGAGAGAGGACTCCTGTCTACCCGAGGAAAACATACAAAACATGCCGATGAAATTCTTAAGCTCCTGGGAGCGGCACAGCTGCCTGAGAAAGTGTCTATTATGCACCGTAAAGCTCATCAAAAGGGAGATGCCGCTCAGGAACTGAGCGACGCCATGCGGACCGTGAAGCTAAAAGAAGCTGAGAAAAGTGAATTGAGGATGCAATCTTCAGTCCCAGACGGTAAAATACGAATTGATTGCGAACCAAATTATTCTGAAGAAAATCAAAAATTAACTGAAGACCTAGGGGGAAAAACAGAGAAAGGTAGGTGGGCAAAGACTCCACAAGGTAAAATAATAGTACCATTTTCTGTGTTATGAGCCTTAGTTATGACAGAACACGGAAAACCTCATTGGGGAACAGAGGCCCCGTATAAATATTTAAAACGGCTGATAGTCGCCTGAAATCAATACACCACTATCAAGCAGGTAACACAACAATGCGAGGTTTGTTTACAGAGTAACCCTAACATGGCACCTAAAGCCCAACTAGGATAAATCAGGAAAGGCAATTACCCAGAGCAGCGGTGGCAAATTGATTTCTCAGAACTCCCAAGAAAAGGGGGATTTCGATACCTGTTGGTCTTGACGGATACCTGTTCAGGCTGGCCAGAAACATTCCCTTGTCAAACGAATAAACTAGGAAAGTAACCAAGGTACTAGTACAAAAAATAATATCGAGATTTGGGGTTCCGGAGGTAATCTCATCAGATTGGGGGTCACATTTTATGGCCAAGATCATTCAACAAGTTAGTAAACTTTTGGGAATGGATTAGCAATTACACACCCCATATAATCCAAAGTCAAGTGGAAAAAATGAACCACCTAATTAAACTGCAAATTGTAAAACTGGGTCAGGAGGCTGACCTGTCTTGGCCCCAGTCATTGCCGTTAGCACTCCTGAGGATCAGAACCAGACCCAGAACTAAAGAAAGACAAAGTGCTTTCAAAATAATATACGGGAGGCCCTACATTGTACAAGCAGGAACATCAAGTGAAGTTGGGGATGAGGTATTAACTGGTAACATAATAAGCTCGCAGAAGCAGCTTCGAGAAATAGAGAAATTGGTCTTAGGAACTAGAGCCCGAGGTCTCGATAGGCCCATACATAATAATGAACCTGGTGATTATGTATTTATCAGATTTCTTTTAGATTCTCTGCTAGAACCAAAATGGGAAGGACCATTCTAAGTGCTGCTGACATCCCACACAGCAGTTAAGATTAAGGAGCAGACATCCTGGATCCAGCATACAAGGGTGAAGAAAGCTCCTCGGCAACGACAGAAAATAACGTCCACTGGACCCCTGAAGCTCCGCATCCAAAGACGCTAATGTGGAATAACCAAGCTAAGCTAATAACCTTAGCCATAATGTGGGCTGTGACTGCTGAAACACATGGGAGTTGATACTTGGGAATGACCTTGGTCAAGGGCCTATTTTGGATATACAGGAATTATAGGAAAAGACCTAGCGGGAATGAATTTAGCAACTGTCATAATATATGATAACAGGGAATTGCTTATAACAGTGAAAAATATTTTGCCAAAACCCTTAAAGAGAGTAACCTTACAGCAAAAGAATTTGCAAAAGAAGAAAGAAAAGGGGGGGACTCGATGTAGGAAATTGACGCTTAGTACAGTTTTGTTATAGCTTTAGTTTTTGTTCTATAGCTTTGCAGCTATGTTAAGGTAAGAGTTAACCACTGACGTTTAGTTTAGTTCTGTTTTTGGTAACCTTGCTAACGAGGACTGCTGTGAGCTCAAATGTTGCTAACGAGGACCGCTTGCGTGACAAACAAAGAGAAACAAGGACCGATAACCAGAACTTTATCGTCTGTAAGAAGCAACTCTCTAGCTGAAAACGGTTCTAGGATTCGGGACTCGGCCAACGCAGACGACTTGGGAATTTTTGAGCCAAAGGTGAAAGCGCACGGCAAGGACTACGAGCCTTCATCCAGAAGACCCCCACAGACCACCACTGGACGACTCTGCGCAAGCGCTAAAGAGGGGTGGAGCACAATAATGAATTCCTAGAAATCATTATCATTATCGTGCCTCTTCCTAGAAATAATTACAATAATCCAGCTTGCTTAGATAAGCTTTGTGATATAGGTGCGTGCTTTGTGACTCGGTGTGCAAGTTAGGAGGAGTGATCCCCCTTGTGCCTGGTGCCGCAATAAACATACCTGCTTTATAACTCATCGTGAGCTGTGGACTCTGTTTCCGCATGTCAAATAGAAAGAAGGTCTAAAAGGCGCAGGCACCATGGAAAGAGAACAAATTATTAAGAAAAAAAAACCAAAGGGAATAAAAGCAGGTGCAGAAAGAAAATTGAAAAAGCGAGAGGGATGAGGGGAATTAAAGGAAAAAATAAAACATAGGAACAGCAAATTAAGAGATGGAGAAAGAAAATTTAAAAAGCGAGCGCGCTAAGGAAAAACAAGAAACAAAAACAGAGACGGTGAAATGGGATAAAATTTGAAAATTTTAAAAGTTATTGTGATTACAGAAATAAGTAAAAAATCTAAAAGTCACAATGGAAAAATAAAATGGAAATGTAGAAAGAAAATCTAAAAGGGATGGCATAGAAGAAAGAAGAAATAAATGAGAAAACACAGCAAAGGGAAAAAGTAGGCACAGAATGAAAACTTCAAGAGCTACAAGCGTTACACAAATAAAGGAAAAAATTGTGAAAGAGGGTCTGCAAACCAAGAGAGAATTGCAGAAAGAAAAATCAAAAAGCGACAGCGACAAGATGAGAAAGAATTAAGAAATAAAGGTCAGCAAATACAGACCGCAAATGGGATAAAAGGAGACAGAAAATTTTAAAAGCAATGAGGATTAAAGAAATAAGGAAAAAAATTTAAAATAGCAATGGGCAATTAAAACAGAAATGTAGAAAGAAAATCTAAAAAAGGATAGCAACAAAGCGAGACAAGAAATAATTTTAAAAAGCCAGCGAACAGAAAAAAAAAGTAGGTGTAGAAAGAACTTCAAAAAAGCGAGGAGGATTAAGGAAGTAAAGGGCAAAAATACAAAATAGCGACAGTAAATTAAAACAAATCTGTAGAAAAAAAATACATAAAAGGAGAGGACGCTAAAGACAGACAAGAAATAATGTAAAAATTTAGACACCGAAATAAAGACGGAGAATGGGATACAAGTAGGAAGAGTTTTTAAAAACAAAGATGAATAAGGCAAAAATAAAAAACAAAGATGACACCCTAAAAAAGAAAGGTAGGACGAACATCTAAACAGCGACGGCGTAGAAGCGAGAGAAGAAACGATTAAAAAAAGACAGCGAAGGGAAAGGATTTAGAGACTGACGAGCATTACGGAAATAAAGGAAAAAAATTATGGGGAAAAAAAAGAAGTACAGCAAACTAAAACAGAGGTCTAGAAAGAAAAGCTAAAAAGCAGCAGTGCTGAGGAATGACAAGAAATAAATTAAAGGCAGACAAATAAAGAACACAAACGGGATAAAAGTAGACAGAAAATTTTAAAAGCTATGGGGATTAAAGAAATAAGGAAAATATTTAAAAACAGAGATGGCAAATGAAAACGGAGATTTAGAAGAAAATTTCTAAATCTACGGCACTAAGGAAAGACAAGAAATAATTTTTTAAAAAAAAGCAAAGGGAATAAAAGCAGGCGTAGACAAAAAATTTAAAAAGTGAGGGGGATTAGGCAAATAAAGAGGAAAAAAAGATATAGGGATGGCAAACTGTAACGGAGACTTAGAAGGCCTAAAAAGCGAGGGCGCTACGGAAAGACAAGAAATAACTAAAACAAAGACGTCGAAAACAAACACACACTAGCGTAGAAAGAACATTACAATAGCGAGCGGGCTTAGGAAAATGAAGGTAAAAGCTAAAAAAATAAGAGCAGCAAACTAAGAGGTAGGAAGAAAATTTTAAAAGCGAGAGCACTAAGGCAAGACAATAAATACTTAGAAGAAATAACAGCAACAGCAAAACAGAGAATAGGGTAAACGAATGAAACTGAAAAAACCGACGGGGATTAAGGAAATAATACCGGAAAAAATCACAAATAGTGATGGCAAACAGAAACAGGTTTGGAAAGAAAACATAAAAAGCAAGGGCTTTAAGGAAAGACGAGAAATAATTTAAATATAAAGACGGAACATAGGATAAAAGTAGACAGACTTATTAAAGGAAACGAGAATTACAGAAATAAACTACAAAGTGGCAAAAGCAAACTAAAACAGAGATGTAGAAATAACATGTAAAACTCGACAGCGCTAAGGAAAAATGAGAAAAGTTAATTAAAAAATAAAGGTGGCGAATGACATAGAAGTAGAAAATTAAAAAAACGACAAAGGTTAGAAAAATAAAGGGAAAAATCAAGAATGAAGGACAGACAACTAAAACAGATACGTAGAAAGAAAAGCTAAAAAGCCGGAGGACTATGGAAACTGAAGAAAGAACAAAAAAAGAAAGGCACCTAAGGGGAAAAAGTATACAGTAAGAACATTTTAAAAGCGACGGGTGTTAAGGAAATAAACAGAAAAACTGAAAAATAGGGACAACAAGTTAAAACGGGTATAGAAAGAAAACCTAAAAAGCAACGGCGCTAAGGAAACGCGTGAAATATTCAAAAGCGCTAACGATGAAATAAAGACTACGAACCAGGATAAATATATACAATCTAAAAAGCGATAGAGATTAAGGAAATAAATGGCAAAAAAAGAAGCGATAGCATACAAAAATGTAGATGCAGAAAGAAAATTTTAAAAGCAAGGGCGTTAAGGAAAGTTAAGAAATTATTTAACAAATAGCGAAATAAAAACAGTGAACGGGATAAAAACAGGCACAGAAATAAGATTTAAAAAGCAACGGTGCTAAAGACAGACAAGAATCAATTTTAAAAAGGCAGCAAAAGCAACGAAAGTAGGCATAGAAAGAACATTTTAAAAGCCATAGCTGTCAGGGAAGGAGAAAATTATGAAATACGGACAGCGTACTAAAACAGACGTAAAGAGAAAATTGAAAACACGACAGCGGTAAGGAAAGACAAGAAAGAAAAAATAAAGATGGCAGAAGGCGCAAAAGCAGAAGCAAAAGTTTAAAACCAGCGGCGATTAAGGAAGGAAGGAAAAAACTTTACAATGGCCATGGCAAACTATAAGGAGATATAGAAAGACAATTTTAAAAGCAAGAGCGCTATTAAAAGTCCAGAAATAAAGACTTCGCAGCGGAAAAATTGGGCACAGAAAGAACATTGTAAAAGCAATGGACGTTAGGGAAATGAAGGAAAAAAAAGAATAGGGACAGCAAACTAAAACAGATGTAGAAAGAACATGTAAAAAGTGACGTCGCTAAGAAAACGCAACAAATAATTAAAAAAACCAGTGATATAAAGACAGCAAATGGGACAGAAGTAGAAAAGTCTAAAAGCAAAGGAGATTAGGCAAGTAAATGGAAAAATTATGAACTACAACACAGACGTAGAAAGAAAATCTAAAAAGCGAGGGCGATAAGAGAAGAAATAAAAGTAAAGACAGCGGATGGGCTAAAAGAAGACAAGAAATTTTAAAAGCCACAGGGACTAACAGAACAAGGAACAAATTTTAAAAGAGAATGAGAACTAAATCAGAGACATAGAAACAAATTTAAAAAGCATCTGCACTAACGAAAGAAAAGCAATAATTTTTGGAAAAATGGGAAAGGGAATAAAATTAGTCATAGAAAGAAAATTTTGCAAGCGAGCCTTTTTAAGGAAATCAAGGGAAAAATCAAAAATAGAGACAGTGAAATAAAACAGAAACATAGGAAGAAAATCTAAAGAGCGTCGGCATTAAGAGAAGACGAGAAATAATTAACAACAAAGACAGGGAACGGAACAAAAGGAGAAAAAATTTTAGAAGCAAATAGGATCAAGGAAATATGTAAAAATTAAATCATAGCAACATTGAACTGAAAGAAGTAGAAAAAAAATTGTAAAAGACGGGGCGCTAAGGAAAAAAACCCGACATGTAGATGAAAAGACAGCAAATGAAATAAAAGCAGACAGGCAATTTTAAAACCAATAGCAATTACGGAAACAAATAAATAATTAAGAATTAGCTGCAGCGAACTAAAACGGAGGTGCACAAGGAAAATGCAAGGAGCGACGGCACTGGGGAAAAAAGACAAAACAATGAAAAAGAGGAAGGGGAAGAACTGAAAAATAGCAACGGCAAACTAAAACGCAGAAATAGACAGAAAAAGCGACGGAGCTAAGAGAAGAAAGTATCTTTGATGGCGATTGGGAAAAAGGTATGTGGAAAGAAGATTTCAGAAGCAATGGGGACTAGGGAAAGGAAGGAAAAAACATTCAAAATTACAGATCGTGAAGTAAAACAGAGACACCGAAAGATACTTTAAAAAGCAACAGCGCTAGGGAGAGAAGGAAAAAAATTAACACGCACACAGCACACGGGATAAAAGTAGACAGGGAGAATTTTTAAAAAGCAACAGCTATTAGGGAATTAAAGAAAAAAAATTAAATATAGGGATAACGAACTTCATGATAGTAAAAGCGAGGGGCTACACGACCGACAAAGAACAATTAAAAACAGGGATGGGCAGCTTCATAAAAGTAGATGCAGAAAGAGAATTTTGAAAATGATGAGGTAAAGGACAGACGGGGAAAAAAATTGAAAAATAAGGACAACAAACTGGATAAAAGTTGACATATTAAGAAAATTTAAAAAGCAAATGGATTAAGAACAGAGAGGAAAAATACCTAAAAATAGGGTCAGCAAACTAAATAAATCAAACAAAATTCAAAATGTTATAAAGTAGAGGACAGGCAGAGACACACGGACGGGGAACCGGTTAAACATAGACACAAGGAGCAAATTTAGAAAGCAACAGGGTACTGGCCATACGGGCAAGAAGTTAAACATCGGGAGAGGGAACCTGATAGATGGTCCTAGGGAAAGGACATCAGAAGAGTGACAGGGAGCAGAGCAGAAGGGGTCGCTGAAAACAGAGGTAGGTCGCTGGGTAGAGGGAGACCTAGAACTGCAATTTTCCCAAGAAAGAAGGAAGGCGGCAGTGGGAGAAGAATGAAATAATAACAGCTGGGCAGCCAGAACAGGAGAGACGTAGAAAGGAAATATAGAAGGCGACAAGATACAGGGCGGTGTTGGCAGAAGAGCGTAACACTTCAGGGAGCCAGACAGCCCAAAACGGAGAGGGAGGCAGGCAGAGATCTGGAGAAGCACGGTGGGGGATGGGCCCGGACTCATGACTCACCGCAGCTCCCAGCAGGAGACCGTCGCTACCCTGACGCTTCTCTCTCCGTTTCTGCCACCTTCCTCTTCCGCAGTGCTGGCTGCCCAATCCTAGCCTCGATGCTTCTGTCCCACGAGGCTTCCCAGACGCATGGCGGCTCACATATGCAGCCAACAGAAGCAGCGAGCTCCTGGAGCCATGTGCCAGCAGTGTGCCATGTCGGGGATGGCTCCGAGCAATCCTTCCTCGCCGCGGGTCTGGCTGTTTCTTGCTGGAGGCGGCTGCCTGTGGAACGCCCTTTGATTCGCTCCTTGGCCAGCTCCGGCGCACAGGCATGCCTGGGCAGCCCCCTTCCCAGCAGGAGCCATTTGCACAGCAGGACTGGCCCCATCCTCAGCCGCACCAGGGGCTGCCCCGGCCCATCCCTGCCCACATCCTTTTTAACACCTTGGCCGGACCCCATTCTTACCTCACGGGTCCCACCTGGACTGCCCTGGCCCACAGCTGGAGCCCATCCTGAAAGAACAGCCCTGCAGCACATCATTCCCTCCCCCAACCCCTCTGCAGCCACCCTGGAAAAAAAGGAGGAAAAAAACCCTGAAAAATTGGGACAGTGAACTAAAATGCAGATGCAGAAAGAAAATCTAAAAAGCATGGGCACTAAAGAAAGAGAAGAAATAGCTAAAACTCAAGACATCAAAGTGACAAAAGCAGGCGTATGAAGAACATTTTAAAAATTATAGGCATTAAGAAAGTAAAAGAAATAATTATGAAATAGAGATAGCAGACTAGAAAGGAGACTCAGAAAATTTATAAAAACCGATAGCACAAAAAAAGGATGAGAAATAATTTTTAAAAACAGCAAAAGGAATAAAAGCAGGTGTAAAAAGAAAATTTAAAAAGTGATGGGATTAGGCAAATAAAGGGAAAGATGAACAAATAGAACGGCAAACTAAAATAAACAGAGAAAGAAAACTTGCAAAGTGACGGTGCTAAGGAAACACAGGAAATAATTAAAATACGAGGACAGGGAGATAAATCCAGCAACCGGGATAAAATTATACAGAATATTATAAAAGAAATTAAGGAAATAAGAGTGATGAGAAATTATACAGAGATGTAAAAAGAAAGAAAATCTAAAAAGCAATGGCACTAAGGAAAGCTGAGCAAACGTAATTAAAATGTAAAGGCAGCCAATGAGAGAAAAGTACAAAATTTTAAAGGTGACGGAGATGAGGTAAATAAAGGGGAAAAAATTAAAAATTACGGAAAGCAAACTAAAACAGAGATGTAGAAAATCTAAAAGGAAAGGGTGCTAAGGAAAGAGAATGAATAATTAATAATAAAGACATCGAAGGGAAAAAAACAGACATAAAACACTCAGATAGGAGAGGCATTAAAAATATAAAGGGAAAAACTAAAAAATAGAGACAGCAAACTGAAAAAGCCTGAGAAAGAAAACTGAAAAAGCGACGGCGCTAAGGAAACACAACAAATATTTAAAAGAAATAACAGCAAAATAAAGACAATAAACTGGGATAAATGTATGAAATTTTAAAAGCGGGGCGGTTAGGGAAATAAATAGAAAAAAATAAAAAGAAACATTGGCAAACTAAAACGGAGATGCAGAAAGAAAATTTTAAAAGCGATGGTGCCAAGGGATAACGAGACAAAATAATTTAAAAACAATACAGCAAATGAGATAAAAATTAAATAATTTAAAAGCCCTGGGATTAAGAGAGGAAAGAACTTATGAAAGCAAGACCAAACTAAAAGGCAGCATTGTGGTTAGGTCCCTACCAGTGACAAACAACCACGCAGTTGCCCTCTCCCTCCTCTCCCACCCCCGGTGGCACGGGGAGAAGAGTCAGAAGGAAAAGGCAAAACTCGTGAGTTGCGATAAAAACAGTTCAACAGAATGGCAAAGAGAGAAGAAAAATAACAACAATAATACTGATAAAAAGAATATACAGCATGCTATGTTCTTGCCGCCCAATGCTCAGCTTCCTCTCGACTAGCAAATCCCCCTCTTTCAGCCAGCTCACCCCCTGAAATACCGAGCGTGACATCACACAGTACAGAATGCCCCATTCAATCAGCTGGTTTGGGTTTGCCCGACCCGCTTCTCATGAAAATTCATGCTAGCCCAGCTGAACCCAGGATGTAGACTTAAAAAACAAATTTTAAAATTGACAGTGTAGAGGACAGATAAGAAAAAAACAGACAATAGAGACAGAAAAATACATGAAAGTGAACACAGAAAGAAAAATTCAAAAGTGAAGACATAGAAAGAGGAAAAAATTTTAAAATACAAAAAAAATCTAAATAGCCAAGAGAAATAGAAAGAAAATTACAAAAGTGACCATGTACACAACAGACAAGAACAAACTGAAAAATAAAGGTGGCAAACTGGGTAATAATAGACTAGGAAAGAAAATTTAAAAGCAACAGGGTACCAGGCAGACAGGAAACAATTAAAAAACAGGGAGAGACATCTTGATAAAAGCAGACCTAGGACAAAAATTTTACAAGAGAGGGGTTATGGGAAACAGGAAAAAATTAACAAAGAGGGAGAGACAATGACATAAAGTACATCTAGAAACAACACTTCAAAACTAATAGGAATGAGAGAGTGAAAAATTGAAAAATAGGGACGGTGAGGTAGATAAAAGTAGACACAGAAAGAATAGTTTAAAAGCAACTGGATGGAGACATAAAAAAAAAATTAAGACCAACAGGGTACATGACAGACAAGAATTAAAACTAGGGATGGGAGCCTGATAAAAGTAGACATAGAAAGAAAATTTTAAAGGTGATGGTGCTAAGGAAAGACAAGAAAACTGAAAAATAAAGACAGCAAATGGGATAAAAGTAAATACAGAAAGGGTATTTTTAAAAAAGGATTGAGACAATAAAGGAAAAAAAGTGAAAAATACAGACGGAGAAGTAAAACTATCCTGGGTTCAGCCAGGACAGGGTTAATTTTCACTAGGAGCCAGGAGGGGACACAGCCAGGCAGGCTGACCTGGCCAAACAGAACAGGGTATTCCATACCACGTGCTGTCATGCTGGGTTCTGGTTGGGGGAGCTGGGTGGCGGGAAGTCAGTCAAGGCTCCGGAGCATGCGGCAGAGGGTGGTGAGAGTCGCTCTGTGCATTCTGCTATTTGTTTTGCGTATTCTCCTTATCAGTATTGTTGTTGTTACTGTTCCTTTTGGTTGCTGCTCTGTTAAAACTGCCCTTATCCCGACACATGCGTTTTTGCCTTTTTCTTTCTATTCTCCTCCCCACTCCAATGGGGGGAGGGGCAGCAGAGCAGCCGCGTGGCCCTATTGTTGCCAGCCACAGCCAAACTATAACAAAAACGCAGACAGAGAAATAACATTTCAAAAGCAAATGCGTAAAGGACAGAGAAGAAAAAAACACAGACAGTGAACTGGAAAAAAGATGACATTGACGTGCGGAAAACAGACTCCACCATCTGTAAGATTGTAAAGTAGGTATGTTTATTCGGCGTCGGGTGGCACGGCGGGTAGCCCCACCAAAGTCATGCATGCCAGACAGTAACTTGCTTCTTCAATGTGTACGGTCAAATATTATATATTCATCAAATACCCAATCCTCCTATACATATACATGACCTATCCCCGCTTCATATTAAAATCAGTTCCAGAAGAGCAGTTTCCATAGACTCCTCCCAGCCGTGCTTGCGCAGTGCCTCCTGGTGGTGGTCATCGGGAGTCCCAAGATGAAGGCTCATCCTCTTCATCCCGGTGTTCGCTGATTGACTTTTGTTTCTGGGCAAACTCAGTTCTCTTCTGGCTTCCATCCAAACTGCAAGGTCAGTCTTAGCTGGTTCTAGGCGACTCCCCAGTCCTTATCAGGAATTATCCCCTTTGTAAGGAAATGCAAGACTCTGCCTCAGTTAATTTACACAATAGATAAGCACTGTCAGTTCTCTGCACAGCAACTATCAGGCAGTGCTGCTTCTACTAAATTCCTTAACTATTAGGCAAGACTGCTTCTACTAAAATCCCTTTAACCCCTTCCTTCAACATAGAAAATATTAAAAGTGACAGGAATTAGGAAAATAAAGGAAAAAAGTTTTAAAATAAGGGTGGTAAACAAAATAAACAGAAACATAGAGAGTAAATTTTAAAAGCGATGGGGATTAAGAAACAGAAAACTAAATAAAAGCAGATGTAAAAAAAATTTAAAATCCGTGTGATTAAGAGAGGAAAAAGTACAAAATAAGGATGGCAAACTAAATAGAGACATAGCAAGTATATTGTAAAAGCAACAGGGTGCACGTCCCACAGAAAAGAAAATATAGGGATAGGGAGCTTGATAAAAGCAGACATAGAAACGGAATTTGAAAACCCAAGGGATTAAGGGGTGTAAGAATTAAAAAATAGGGAGAGCAAACTAAATAAATGAAGACACGGACAGAAAATTTAAACAGCGAGGGTGCTACTGAAATGCGAGAAATAATTTTCAAAAGACAGCAAATGGAAAAGGTAGGCGTAGAAAGAATATTTTTAAAGCAATACGCAATAGGGAACTAAAGCGCCGCAAGACTACAGCTCCCAGCACGCCGCGAAAGGCACCTTCCCATCTGCCGGAGCTGGCGGGGACACCGCACCCCGCCCACCGGTGCACCCAGTAGCGCCTCGAGCACCCAGCGCAGCCGCGAGGCTCCGGGTAGCCCCCGCCGGCGGCTCCGACGCGGCGCCGCACCCCCACCGCTCCTCGCCTCCGACACGGACCCGGCTGGCCAGGCTGCCCCCCAGCAGCTCCTGCCGCCCGGCTCCGACACGGTGCCCGGCGGCCCGGCAGGCACTGCTGCTCTCCTGGGGGCTTTCCCCAGGACCCCCTGGTCGGTCACCCCCCTCCCCTCCCCCTCCCCCGATCACTTTCTCCTTTGCTGCAGCCGGAGCTCGGCAACAGCTCCACTCCTCCCTCAGCTCACACTGGCCCCTCCACAGCCACCTGGGGCATGGCAGCACCGGCACACTCACCGGCAGCCACCGCATTAAAGGGAGGGGCCATCACCATCAGCCCCACTACCCGCACCTGCGGCTTCTCCAGCCCCGGCCCACAGCTGGAGCCCAGCAGGAACAGGGGGCCATCTCCTGAGCCATGAAGTCAGTCTCTTCCTCCCCTGGGGTCCGTCACAGCCCCTTGTCCCATGTAAAGGAAGCACAGACACAGGTGGGAAGGCAAAAGAGATGATGGGTATTTATTCAGTCACACACCGAATCAATCTGGGGAACGGGTCTGCTCTGAGCCTCGGTGCCCCCTACGCTCCCCCTGCCCCTCCGACACCTCGGCAGTCCGTCCCAGAGCTGCACCCATCAGTCCAGTGGGGAACAGTTGGTCAGTCGGCTCCTGGAATGATGCGCTGCTGGACAGTAGCTGCCAAAAATGAGGAGCAAGGTGCAGGCCACTACAAGAGAGGAGAAAAATGACAGATGGCTGGACAGCGGCAGTGTAACAAGAAAGCACGAAGCAGGGAAAGTGACAGCAAGAGAAGGATGGGGACAGGCAGTCCCACAGAGATGGAGAAACGAAGAGCAGCAGCAGAAAGAAGAGGGAGCAGAACATAGACCAAAAATGAAGAACGGGGAGCAGGAAGGAGATGCCAAAAAAAAAAACCCTGCAGCATGACAGAGGAAAAAAGAATAGCGGCAGGGACCTGGGCAAAGAGAGATGAGGAAATAGAATAGAATAGACATGGAGAAAGCAGTAGATCTGTGACGCGCTACGGAGCCGAGAAGGAAGGCCTCGAATCAAGGGACAAGGAACCAGACAGAGAGCACCAAAGACAGCAAAAGTACTGACAGGCTATGGGACAGAGAAGGAGAAAAGCAATACGTCTAACCGGGAGGTAAACGGAAAGAGGGAAAGAAGGAAAAAAATGCCACGGGCTGCAGGGCAGAAAGAGGGAGGATCTAAAAAGATAGGGACAAGTCAGAGACAGATGGAGAAAGAAGGTACACAAGAGCAGAAAAAAAAACTAATCGTAGCAGTGTGGGAAAGAGAGCAAGCCAGGGGAGGGACTGGGATGCAGAAGAGGGGTGACAGGGCCCTGAGGGCCCAGGACTCACCGCAGCTCTCGCTCTCGGTGCTGCCAGGAGACTTTGACACTTCAGATGCTTCTCTCTCCTTCTCTCTTCCCTTCTTCTTCTGTAACTCCAATCGTATGGCTCTTCTCCACCTGAGAGTAAATGCATGCGGGTGTCTTATAACTCATACAACATGCAGCTTGCTAGACAATAAGCCTCACACGCACACTACATGCAGGAATAGGACAGAGAAAAAGAGAATGTGATGAGTGGGAAGCAGAACACACAGATCGAGAGAAAACTTGAATCAGAGGAATAAACGAGGCAGGAAAGAGAGATAAAGAAGCCAGAGAAAAGAGCCTTTCTAGCCTCTACTTGCTCCCCCGGTCTCCCACCCCTCTGCAGCCTCCCACCCCTTTCCGGCCTCTACTCTAGCCCCCGGCCTCCCACCCCGCTGCAGCCTCCCACCCCTTTCCAGCCTCTCTTTCTTTCTGGCCTCTACTCTCGCCCCCGGCCTCCCACCCCTCTGCAGCCTCGCACCCCTTTCCGGCCTCCTTTTCTTTCTGGCCTCTACTCTCGCCCCCACCCCCCCCCGGCCTCCCACCTCTTTCCAGCCTCCTTTTCTTTCTGGCCCCTACTCTCACCCCCGGCCTCCCACCCCTTTCCAGCCTCCTGTCTTTCTGGCCTGTACTCACTTCCCCCAACCTTCCACCCCTCTGCAGCCTCCCACCTCCTAGTTTTATGGCCTCTACTCGCCCCCCCGGCCTCCCACTTCCTATTTTTCTCGCTCTACTTAACCCATCCTCCCACCTCTTTCCGGCCTCCTTTTTTTTCTGGCCTCTACTCTCGTCCCCAGCCTCATATTTTTCTGGCCTCTACTCACCCTCCAGGGCCTCCCACCCCGCTGCAGCTTCCCACCCCTTTCCAGTCTCCTATTTTTCTGGCCTCTACTCAGCCCCTCGCCCCCCTCCGGCCTCCCACCCTTCGTCAGCCTCCCACCCCCCCATTTTGCTGTCCTCTACTTAACGCAGTTTCCCAGCCGTCTGCAACCTCCTACCTCTTTCCAGCCTCCACTCGCCCTCCTCCCAGCTTCCCACCCTTTTTCAGCCTCCCACTCCCATCCCCTACAGTGCAGAACACACAGACAGAGAGAGAAAAATGACAGGGAACAGGAAAAAAGGTACTAAGAAACAAAGAAAGAATCAGATGAAGGGGGTGATTTGGGTTGGAACCCCAACACAAACCAGCAAGGGACTAGAGGACAGAGAGAGAGGAGGAGAAGAAAGGGCCGGGAAGCAAGACAGAGAAGGAGAGAAAGGCAAAAAGGGAGAGCCGGCTGGACAGGGAGGTACACTAAGAAATAACCAGACAGGCAGCAGGATAGAGAGACAGAAAAACTGGAACAGGAAGCAGGACAGAGGGACGGCGAGAGGAAACAAGGGCCAGGGAGCAGAACAGCAGTGGAGAAAGAGGCACTGGGGCAGTAGGATACAAAAAGAAGGAAGGAAGGAAAGGCCAGAAGAAGGACAGGGAATAATAGCAAAGGGAGAGGAGGACAAGGAGCAGGACAGATTGTCAGAGAAAGACAGGGAGCGGGACAAGGCAATACTGAGAGAGAAGAAGGGGACAGGGAGGCAGGATAAAGTGAAAGACAGGCAAAACTAAGAGACATGGGAGCAGGACAGAGATGGAGGGGGGAAAAGCCTCAGCTGGGCAGCAGGGAAGAAGGGGAAAAGAAGCACTGGGCTGCAGGACAGAGGGAGAAATTAAAACACAGACACAGGGAGCAGGACAGAATGACAGAGAGAGAAAAGGGACAGAGAGCAGGACAGCACTGGGGGGACAGTGGGAGAGAGGTATGAAGAAAGAAAAAAATACCGAGGAAGAGAGAAAGGAGAAAAGGGACAGCTAGCTGTACAGGGGGATAGAAAAAGAAAGGATGGGAGAGCGAATGGTGCAGAGAGAGAAAGGCAGAAAAAGCCATGAGAGGAAGCAGGGCACAACGACAGCAAGAAGAAAAAGGAAAGGGACAGGCATCTAGACAGAGACAGAGAAAAAAAGCAGCAGGGACACAGGAAAAGACACAGAAAGAGCAGGGCACAGAAAGATAGATCAGGACAGTGGCAGGATGGAGATGGAGAAGAAACACCCGGGATGGTCAACAGGACAGAAAGGAATAGGCATATGGGCAGGCAGTGGGACGAATGGATACACTGAGAAACAACAGGACAGGATGCAAGGCAGAGCAACAGACCATAATAACGATAACGAGAGAGAAAAAGACATAGACTGTGAGAAGCACGTAGTGTGTCAGAAAAAATGAGAAGTATATTAGGAGCTCTGCAAAGAGACGGAGTATGGAGAAAAAAACAAAGGGGGCCAGGGAGCAGCGCAAATGGTCAGAGAGAGTAAGACATGAACAGGAAGGAGGACGGGAACAGTGAGATACATGATGAAAAAAACAGCGACAGTGAGCTAGACAAAAGGATACAGAGAGAAAGAGAAGGAAGGAGGAGGAAGAGGAATAAGAAGGCAGGGACATAGAGTAGCATGTACAGGCGCAAAGGAGAACACCAACAGGGAACAGGGCAGAGAAATTGTGGAGGGAGAAAAAGAGGGAGAGGGAGCAGGACGCAAAACATAAACAGAAGAGGGGATGTATGGGGAAATTAAAAAAAAAAAAAAAAAAAAAAATCATAGCATCACAGCACTGTAGGAAAGAGAGGGGGCCATGGCGGGGCTTGGGATGCAGAAGAGGGGCAACAGGGCCCCAAGGGCCTGGGACTCACCGCAGCTCTCGCTCTCAGCGTTGCCAGGAGACACTGCTGCTTCAGATGCTTCTCTCTCCTTCTCTCCTTCCTTTTCCGTAAGTCCAGTGACTTGTCTGTCCTCCAGCCAAGAGAAAACACGCATGTCTCGCAGCTCTAACGAGACGAGGCTCCCTAGACGTACAGCCTCACTCTCCAATGTACTATGCACAGGAACAGGAAAGAGGGAAAGAGAGAGAGTATGATGAGCGGGCAGCAGAACAGACAGATCAAGAGGCAATCATGGAATCATCAAGGTTGGAAAAGACCTCGAAGATCATCAAGTCCAGCTGTCAACACAACAACATCATGCCTGCTAAACCACGCCCTGAAGTGCCATATCTACATATTTTTTGAACACCTCCAGGGATGGGGACTCCACCACTTCCCTGGGCAGCCTGTTCCAACGCTTCACAACTTTCAGTTAAGAAATTTTACCTAATCTCCAATCTAAACCTCCTCTGGTGCAACTTGAGGTCATTTCCTCTCGTCCTATTGCTAGTTACTTGGGAGAAGAGACCAACACCCACTTCACTACAACCTCCTTTCAGGTAGCTGTAGAGAACAGTAAGGTCTCCCCTCAGCCTCCTCTTCTCCAGACTAAACAACCCCAGTTCCCTCAGCCACTCCTCGTAAGACTTCTTCTTTAGAGCCCTCACCGGCCTCATTGCTCTTCCCTGGACGTGGTCCAGCAACTCAGTGTCCTTCTTGTACTGAGGGGCCCAAAACCAAACACAGTACTCGAGGTGCCACCTCACCAGTGCCAAGTACAGGGGCACGATCATGGCCCTACTCCAGCTGGCCACACTATCCCCGATGCAAGCCGGATGCCGTTGGCCTCCTTGGCCACCTGGGCACACTGCTGGCTCATGTTCAGCTGGCTGTCAACCAACACCCCCAGGTCCTTTTCCACCGGGCAGCTCTCCAGCCACTCTTCCCCAACCCTGTAGCGTTGCATGGGGTTGTTGTGACCCAAGGGCAGGACCTGGCACTTGGCCCTGTTGTTGAACCTCACACAATTCGCCTCGTCCCATTGATCCAGTCTGTCCAGATCCCTCTGCAGAGCCTTCCTACCCGCAAGCAGATCGACACTCCTGCCCAACTTGGTATCATCTGCAGACTTACTGAGGGAGCACTCAATCCCCCCAGCCAGATCATTGATAAAGGTATTAAACAAGACTGGCCCCAAAATGGAGCCCTGGAAAACTCCGCACGTGACCGGCCACCAGCTGGGTTTAACTCCATTCACCACCACTCTCTGTGCTCAGCCTGAGAAATTTAATCAGAGTAATAAAGAAGGCAGAAGGGAGAGAAAAACACAGGGAACAAGCCAGAGGGAAAGGTGTGTAAGGGGGGGACACACAGATCAGGACAAAGAGGTGGAGAAAGACAAAAAAAGTGATGGGGTGCGGGATGAGAAAAAAGGCCAAGGAACAGGACAGAGGGGAGTAACAGGACAGTGAGCCGGACAGGGGCATATAGCAAGAAACAAAGGGACAGGCAGCACTGTGGAGATGTACAGACAAAGAGTTACAGGGAGGATGGAGGACAGAGAGAATAAGAGAAAAGGGACAGCGAGCGAGGCAGAGATGGAGAAAGAAATGCTGGTGACAGAGAGACGGGGAGGAGAGCAACTGGATAGAGGCAGAGAGAGGGAGAAAGGAAGAAAAAAATAGCCATGAGTAGAAGGTCAGAGGGACAAGGAAAAGACAGGAGGAAGGATAGAGCGACAGAGAGCTAGACAGAAAGATACTGTGAAATAGAGAGCAACAGGGAGCAGGATGCTGGGATAGACAGCAAACGAAAGCAACAGAGAGAATGATAGATCCTGGGACAAGAATATTGACTAGAGAGCTGCTGGCGTGAACTTACCTCACCCTGTAAATACGATGAGCCAGAAGCAGTGCCCCGATTGCTCCAGAGCCCCTTCGGACATAGCTGTTGATACAGATGGCTGGGGCCAGCAATAGCTGTTTGGTCTAATTTAGAAAGGACATGTTTAACAGCATTGCCAACACCCTTGGATAGCTAGAATGGGCCCCATCCAGCAATGTATTCGTACTCCCTTACTTCACAAAAAGGCGTGGGAGACCAGGGGGAGCAAGTAGAGGCCAGAAAAATTGGAGGCTGAAAAGGGGTGTGAGCGCAGAGTGCAAGTAAAGGCTAGAAGAAATTGGAGGCTGAAAAGTCGTGGGGGCCAAAAACTGGTGGGAGGCCAGAAAAATTGGAGGCTGAAAAGGCGTGGGAGGCCAGAGGGCAACTAGAAGCCAGAAAAAAGTGAAGGCTGCAAAGCGCTGGGAGGCTGGTGGGTGGGTAGAGGCCTAAAAGGGACAGGAGGCCAGGGGGCAAGTAAAAGCCAGAAAAAAGTGGAGGCTGCAAAGGGGTGGGAGGCCATAAAAATTGGAGGCCAGTATTTTCAGACAGCTCTCTTCCTTCCTCTTCCTTAATATGCTACATATTAATAAGGCCCTGCCTCTTTTCATGTGGATCTCAAAGTGAAGAGCTCATACGCTGAAACTTCAGTTCACTCTGTCTCACCTTCAGAAGCAGCGGGTTCAGACGTCGGATGGCCAGGTTTAAGTAGCGGAACACAACAATGCCACAAAAAGACAGGGGTGGGAAGCAATAAAAGGCACACTTTTCTCCATGAACAGAGTATCACATTGAGATTGGGAATCATAGTAATTTCCAGAAGTCTAGTGGAGAAAAAAGGATGGGATCCCAAGACAGCAAGTCAACCTCAACAACTGCAAGAGAGAGGATGTGTGAATGACATCAGCTGCCATCAGAAAGCAAACAGCCCAAGGGATGTGGTGGTAGGAGCACCAGGAGAAGAGGAAGCACTTGCAGGAACCAAGATTCCACCTACGGCAGAGAGAATAAAATGACAGGGAGCGGGGCAGAGATGGGGAAAGAAACGTTGGCGACAGAGAGAGGAGGAGGAGAGTGACCAGATGAAGGCAGAGAGATAGAGAAAGAAAGTAAAAATTAATGATGGGTAGCAAGCCAGAGGGACAAGGAAAAGACAGGAGGAAGGACAGAGTGATTGAGAAAACAGGTGAGGGACATGACACCAGAAAGAAAACTACTTTGAAATAGAGAATGATAGGGAGCAGGATGCTGGGACAGACAGCAAAAAAGAGCAACAGAGAAAACAGGGACTGAGAGCAAGACCGAGGGGTGAAGCAATAAATAATAGGGCTGGGGAGCAGGACAGCAGAAGAGAGACACAGAGAAGGGGGACACATGACAACTGCAAATTGAGAGGCAGAAGAGCACAGAGGGTCACAGAGAAAAAGAGAGGGATGGCAGAAAGAAAAACAAGATGAGGAAGAAGGACTGAAGAGCAGAGAGAAAATAGCATCCGAGTCACATGATGAACTGCTCGTATGCAGAGAGCAACACAGACATCGAGATGCCAAGAAGGTCTATGGCACACAACACAGACCACACAAATGACACACCACCACAGACACAGGCTGGAACTGCCCTGCCCACTTGGGCTGAAGACAAACCCCTTTCCATTTACCCTCCCAAAGGGACCTGATCCGGGACAGCCCTCTCCCCTACACAAACTTCACAACACCTTCCTGCAATGCCCAACCATAGTCCCCTCCCTCCAGACCCTCTCCAGCCCCTGCAACTCAACTTAGCTTTCAGAGGGCGAAGGGTCTGAATTCATCCTCGACAAGAAAACAAATCAGCTAACTGGGATGCTCCTGCAGCCACCAGGTTCCGCTTTGTCATCTGGAAAAAAAAAAAGAAAACACCACACCACCACAAAACCCAGAAACAGTTCTGACAGTAAGCATCCCACTGGCCAATGCAAACATCTTCCACAACAACCTTCTTTTCAGAAGCACCAGGGCACTCTAACTCAACTGCTCATTTCAGAGTCAGACGCTGTGGTCATCATCACTTCTGGTACCTAACATACCACGAGACACAAAGTTACCACTGCAGTCACGAGAAGTCACCCGCCCCACCTTGCTACCACCCCAGCTGACCTCAAACGCTCGTCCAATGCCAGAGGCAGCACCTACATTCCCTGGAAAAAAAAAAAAAAAAAAACAACAAGAGAGAGATACACCTCACTGAGTTGCTGCACAATACTTTGCTCTTAGAACCAGATCACAACAGCCTCACCTTCTCGGACCTCTAGTTACCATGCTGCTTCAATGTTCCGAGGCTATGTGCAGCACCTGCAAAAAAATTCCAACAAAACAGCACATGCTGAGATACTGCCCAAAACCACAGACTGCCCTTGCCAATTTCTGTCTCCTGCTCCTGTATGTGGGATGCATGCCCACCCTGCCCATGCTGTTTACAGGTTCCCTGGTTGCCCTGGGCAGAGCAGCTCCAAGATAAACACACACACAGGCACAGAACAACAGTACACACACCACCTCAAACAATGGGATTCAAAGAAGAGAGAAAACTTGCCGCAAGAAGAATGACTCCCTGACGGGAGACACTGTCGGGCAAGAAAACCAACAGGGCCACGATGGCCCAGAACAAGGAGGCTCTACGGCAGCCCCAGAAAAGAGTCAGACAGAGTGGTCCATTACAGTAAGTTGCACTCAAAACTGAAACGATGGACATGCAAGAAGACCGGCTTCAAGACGTAAGAACTTAAATATGCAGGGAAGAAGTCCCACAGCCCACGAAAATGGACTGCTAGAGAGAAGAGCTGCTGACACGGCCTGGGATGACACTGCAAAAGGAGAACCAATGGGAAACTTCCAAGACATGACACTGATCCACGCTTTACGCTTGTAAAGCAAGAAGAGAAGCACCCAATTGGCATTATGCCGATGAGTACGGGCATTCCAGACCCCACGGATGGCATCCAAGTCACATGATGAGCTGCTTGTACGCAAAGAGCAACATAGACATCAAGATCCCAGGAAGGTCTGTGATACAGAAGACAGACCACACAAATGACAAAACACCACAGACACAGGCTGGAACTGCCCTGCCCACTTGGGCTGAAGAGAAACCCCTTCCCTTGACCCGCCCAAAGGGGCCTGTTCCTGGACAGCCCGCTCCCCTACACTATCTTCACAAGCCCTCCCCACAATGCCCAAGTGTGGTCCCCTCCCTCCAGACCCTCCCCAGCTCCTGCAACCCAACTTAGCTTTCACGGGGCCAGGGGTCTGACTCCATCCTCGACCGAAAATGCATCTGGGATGCTCCTGCAGTCAACAGGTTGCGCTTCTTCACTGCAGAAAGAAAAAACCCAGAAACAGTGCTGACAGTAAGCATCACATTGGCCAAGACCAACCTCTTCCACAACAACCCTCTCCGCAGAAGCACCGGGGTGCTCCGCTCACCTGCTCATTCCAGAGGCAGACGCTGTGGCCAACATTGCTTCTGCTGCCTAAGATACAAAGAGACACAAAATTACCCTTGCGCCCGTGACAAATCACCCACCCCACGCTCCTCCTCGCTGCCACCCCAGCTCACCTCAAATATTTGTCCAATGCCAAATGCAGCCCACACAGCCCCTGCAAAACCAAGAGAGACACCACTCACTGAGCTGCTGCACTATAATTTGCTCTTACACACTGACCCGGCACACAACCGCCTCATCTTCTCAGATCTCTTCTCAGCACGCTGCTTCCACCTCTGAGACTATGTGCAGCACCCACAATAAAATCAAAGCAAACAGCACATGCAGAGATACTGCCCAAAACCAAAGCCTGCCTGCATCACTTCCAATCTCCTGCTCCTTTACCTTGGCTGCTCACCCACCCTGGCCCTGCCATTTACAGGTTCCCTGGTTGCCCTGGGCAGAGCAGCTCCAAGCCAAAACACACACAGGCACAGACAGACACTACACAGAAGACCACAAACAATGGGCTTCAAAGAAGAGAGAAAACTCTCCTCCACAAGAAGGAGGACTCCCTGATGGGTGATACCGTCGGACAAGAAGACCTACAGGGCCGCGGCAGCCCAAAGCATGGCGCCTCCATGGCAGCCCCAGTAAAACAGAGTCAGACAGCATGGTCCCTGGCATGAAGATACAGTCAAAAGAGACGGCGCATGTGCAAGAAGCCCGGCTTCAAGACCTAAGAACATAAGGATGCAGGGAAGAGCTCCCACACTCCATGAAAATGGACCGCTAGAGAGAAGAGCTGCTGACACAGCCTGGAACGACGCCGCAGAAGAGAACCAACTGGAAACTTCCACACCACGAGACCGATCCACGCTTTACGCTTGTAAGGCAAGAAGAGAAGCCCCCGCTTGGCTCTATGCCAATGAGTAGGGGCATTCGAGAACCCAGGGGTGGTGCCTGATGGGCACAAAGAGCAATGAGGATGCTGAGATACAGGTAAGGTCTAAGACACAGAAGACAGATGACAAAAATGAGACAGCACCACAGACGCAGCCTGGAACGCTCCTGCCCAATTGGGCTGAAGACAAACCCCTTCCTTCCCTTTACATGCCTAAAGGAGCCCGCTCCTGCACAGCCCTCTCCCCTACACTAACTTTACAAGCCCTCCCTGCAATTCACAACCGTGGTCCCCTCCCTCCAGTCCCTCAACTTAGCTTTCAGGGGGCCAGGAGTCTGACTCCATCCTCGACAAAAAGCACGTTGGCTAACTGGGATGCTCCTGCAGTCGCCTGGTTCCATTTTAGCATCTGAAAAGCAAAACGAGAAGACAACAACACAGACAACACACAGTGCTGACAGTAAGCATCACACTGGCCAACGCCAACCTCTTCCACAACCACCTCCTCCTCAGAAGCACCGGGCTGCTCCACTCACCTGCTCATTCCAGAGTCGGACACTGCGGCCAACATTGCTTCTGCTACCTAAGATACCAAGAGACACAAAATTACCCTTGCGCCCGTGACAAGTCACCCACCCCACGCTCCTCCTCGGTGCCACCCCAGGTCACCTCAAACAGTGGTCCAATGCCTAATGCAGCCCACACACACACAGCCCCTGCAAAACCAAGAGACACACACCTCACTGAGGAGCCACACAGTATTTTGCTCTTACACACTGACCTGGTCAGCAGCAGCCTCACCATCTCAGACCTCTTGTCAGCATGCTGCTTCACCTTTCCGCGGCTATGTGCGGCACCTACAATAAAATCAAAGCAAAGAGGACATGCTGAGATAATGCCCAAAACCAAAGCGTGCCCGTACCGATTCCCACTTTCTGCTCCTTCACCTTGGCTGCTGACCCGTGTTGCCCCTGCCATTTTGCAGGTTGCCACCTCGAAGCTCACATCCCACCTGAAAAACAGGAACAACAAGCGATGCTTAGAACTTCATCAATGCACACTACAATAACTGCTACTTCAGCCCACGAGTCATGGCCCACCTTGCCTGAGTCACCTCTGTTACCAAGGCTCTGCTTTGCATCTTCAAAACGGAGAACCCAAAACTTATAAGCTAGTCATACAGCCACCAGTCATATCTTCCCTCCAACACCACACACTGACCTTCTTATGGCACTCTACTTGCCTGTCCTCTGTCGCCCTTTGGCACACCGCTCATCCCTCTGCATCTGTAAAAGCAACATTAAACAAGTCACCCAGATGCAGAACAATAGATGACCAGTCCCAGAAGTCTTGTTTCCATTTACGTTTACCATCTAGATTCCAACTACAGCCTGCTATTAATAGCAATCTGGTCATCCCCTGTGTCTCTGCCTAGCGCTACAGAAATAACTCTCCTTGCCCACTGCATATAGGGCTACTTGGCTCAGAAATGGACTCTACAACTTTTGCCTATGAAGTCTAGGGTTATCTACATGTTAGCCATAGGATCTTATTGTTATTCTTTTGCTTGCTGTCACTGCTATACCCCCAGGTAGAGCAGCTCTAATCCAGACAAACATGCACAGACGCTGCAGACAAACAAGACCAACAGTGTGACGCAGAGACATAAAAAACTCTAAAAAGCACAACTCCCGGACCAGAGATGCCATTGGGCAAGAAGACCTAGGGGGCCACAAGTAAGAATCTGTGGCAGCCTGAGAAAAGTCAAATGCTATGAACTGCGACAAAAAGATCTATCTGCAACTCGGATGAAGTGTGCGCACAATGCCTTTCCTAAAGACCTAAGAAGTCTGGGATGCCAGGAAGATATCTCAGAAAAGATGACTAAAAAGAGACTGCTCAAGATCAGAGGTGCTGTCCCAGCCTGGAACAATGTTGCAGAAGCAGACAGAGCATAAGCTTCTGAGATGCAAGACTTATCCATGCTTTACACTTGTAACACAAGCAAAGAAGGTCCCAGTTGGCACTGTAATGATGAGTAAAGCTATTTGAGATGCTAGGGATGGCACCCGAGATGCACAATGCCCTCCTTGAGTGCAAAGAGGACATTGAGACCTGAGGAAGGTCTAAGGCAGAGAAGACAGACTACGCAAACGACACCACCACAGACACAGGCTGGAACTGCCCTCCCTTGCATACACAGTGTTGTGCAAGAGTAAACTGCTTCCTTTACCTGCCCAAAGGGACCTGTTCCTGCACAGTCCTGTCCCCTACACTAACTTCACAACACCTCCCAACCTTGTTCCCCTCCCTCCAGACCCTCCCCAGCCCCTGTCCCTCAACTTAGCTTTCAGACGGGCAGGGATCAGAATCCATCCCTAATAAAAAACACATTGGCTACTGCAGTCAACAGGTTCCACTTTGTCATCTGAAAAAAAAAATAAGAAAGCAACCACACCCCACAAACAGTGATGACCATATCACATTGACCAATGCCAACCTCTTCCACAACAACCCCCTCCTCAGAAGCACCAGGATGCTCCACTCACCTTCTCATTCCAGAGTTGGATGCTGTAGCCTTCATTGGTTCTGCTACCTAAGATACCAAGAGACACAAAACTACCATTGTGCTTATGAACTCACCTGCCCCATGCTCCTCCTCTCTACCACCCCAGCTCACCTCAAACAGTTGTCCAATGCCAAAAGCGGCCCGTGCAGCCCCTGCAAAACCAAAAGAGAAGCACCTCACTGAGTTGCCGCAGGATTCTTTGCTCTTAGACACCAACCCAGCCCACAGCTGCTACTTCAGGCCACTGGTCGTGGCTCACCTTGCCCGAGTCGCCTCCGGTGCCCATATCCCCGATTCACTCATTGCTTGGCACCTTCAAAATTAAAAAGAAAAATCAAAACCTAAAAGCACGTCTGCCCTCTCACACCACATGTAAACCCACGTTCTTGCGACGCTCTGCTCCCCTCTCCTCCCTCGCCCTTTGGCGCATGGCTCGTTTCTCTTCATCTGCAAAAAACATATTGTAGAAGTCACCCCAATGCTGACCAATAACTTAACAATTCCAAAGGTCTTGTTTCCATTCAAGAACGCCACCTAGAGTCCAACTACAGCCTGCCATTAAAAAAAACAAACACAAAAGAACACTAAGCTCTTCACATACAAGCCTTAACACCTTTGAGATTCAAAGGCCTGACATTCAGTCCTCTATCTGGAGATGCTGAGGCCCAGAGAATTCACACTTCATCTCTTGTGACTGTGTCATAACTCCCTGTCAGCTACAGGGAGACTTAAACCAAACAGACCTCATTGACATCCAATTGTGACTGCAAAATTAAACTGAGAGAGGCTCATGAACCCTCCTCCCTTCCTCAACCATCCCCCGGTCTCAAAAGTTTAGAATCCCCTTCTCTGCTCCTGAACTGTCAAGGAAGGAACCCCACAGCCTCCTGACTGCTCCTTCCCAGTATTTGCACCCCTGAACCCCCCCGCATCGGCCGCTCCTCAGGAGCTGTTCCTCTGAGCCACACCCTGCGTTCTGCAGGCATCTCCCACCTTACGCCTTCCCGCAGCCTTGGGGCTTTGCTACAGGCCCACAGAGTAAGTGAAACCCCGATGTTTACAATCTATGAGGGGCCTGCCTTGAGCTGCAAAGTTTCAAGGGACAACAGAGTCCTCTGAGCAATCGGGAAAGGCAATGAGCTGTCCCATACTCTGAAAGATACTATAGGCCTTATGTCCTTGCCACTTTCTTGAGAAATGCTCAATCTCTATACAGATGCATACAAGATGCTCACCTTAACCCCTGCAAGATAATCTCATCATCAGTCCAACTAAGAGATGCGATGCCAGCAAGTTACACAGTATAGAGCAAAACTAGTGAAAAAACCAACGTTCCATCTTCAATCAAGTCAGGAGTTCCAGGAAAGTGTAATGCACCTAGAATAAAAAGAACAATCTATTCTTAAACAATCTTGCCACCCCTAAATGCTCCATTAAAAATTACTGACCTGAAAAAAAAGGTGCAGATAAATATATTCTCTACTAGATCTGCTGCTGAGCCTTGACTCGTCCTGAACGTCTTACCTCAAACAGACACCCCTGCTTCTCTAAATATCAAAACACATCTCCCTGGGTAGCTTAGACAGCTCAAAAGTTGTAATCAACTGAAGGAACAGCAGAGCACTAAGACCAAAGAAAGCCAGAAGCAGAATGAGCTCCCTGATCAGAGGCTGGGGGTCATATACTCCGAGCCTCGCCCACCACCCTTCCCACAGTCCCCTGGGAAAGGGGAGGGATGAACCACCAAAAGACATTAAGGCGGCCAGAGGAGCAGCAGTAAGTTTTCTCATCTGCTTTAAATTTAAAGCGTACAAAGCCTCGACGAGAGAAATTGACCCTTACCGAAAACAACAATGCCTGCTCTTTTACTATAACTATCTCTGTTGCATCACCAACGTGACCTAATAAGTAGTTAAACCTCATTTGTCTGGGGTGTAGACAGAAAAAGATAGCTGTCCTACTAAGCTACACAAGAAAGTAGTTCATTAAATGCAGTAACAATATTATTATCAAAATGTATGTGCTTACTTTTCCTATAAAACACCCAAAATGCTACAGGCTTACTTTTAATTTCTAGCAAGACCACCCATGCTACCTAAATTCCACCAGAAGTATTTTCCAGATAGGACTGAATGACAAAGCAGAATTAGATCCTGTAAGAATATAGTAACTCTGGTTGCAAAGTAAATTATTTACTCTAAATAGCCGATGGTTCAGAGCCACCTTGAAAGCCTCTCTGACTGACTGACTTAAGAGAACTAGATGAGTCCCAAAGGACAGAAAACAGAAAAAACCCATGGAAATATAAGAAACATATCAGAAAATTACATGAAGTGGCCTAATTAACACCTTAGTAGATAGAACAAATTAAATTGCAGAACACAACAAAGAACCACCATGGGAGATGTGTCAATAAAAAGAGATGAAGGCTATCGCCTTCTCTGCAAAACTGAAGAGATCTGAGCTGACGATGCACATCTTTGCAGTACCAGATACCAAACAGAAACATACAACAAGACAAAAAACAAAAATACTGCTCTAGGGCACTAAGATGGCTTTAGAAAACATTCCGGTAGAACGGGAGGCATCGTCACATGGATTATAGCGGTCCCAAGAGACCAATGAGATCTCAGGGATGCTGTGAGCTCAAAAGAGAATTGAACAAAGGACAGATGTTGTCTGGGGACTGAATCAAGGAGTACCAAATGGATGAGAGGACAGAAAGATGAACTGGGGTAATGGATGCAGACTCGGGAAGGGTTCTGAGGGGAAAAGAGGGGTGCAAAGTGCCCTCACAAGCAAAAACAGGGCTCTAAGGCATAGGCAATGTGTTGCGAGAGCTCAGCAAAGGGAGCAGAGGAGACCTGAGACCAAAGAGGCCTCAGAGATGACAAGGAGGAACTCCAAAGGGGATTTCAACAAAGTACAGATGTCATCGGGGGCAGGGAGGCTGGACAAAGGCATGCTAAATAGCAAAGAGTAAGATAAGAGCGCTCTGAAGAGCACAAACAGATAAAACCAAAAGAGAGCTAAAGTGCTACAAGAGTGCTGCGGAGTACAAGAAAGGACTCAGAAGACATTGTTCTACAGAGCAGAAGAATTAGGAGGGGGCAGGGTAAGAAAAGAAGTCATGGAGACACAGTGAGGGCCTCGGAGTCTCAGGAGGGCATCTAGGCAAACTAGAGATAACAGAGAGGAACCGAACTGAGACACTCACTATGGCAGGGAAAAAGATAAAGGAGCGCTTGTAACAAAGAACAAAAAGGACAGAACAAGAGAGATGGAAAGGGAGATGAAGTGTTACAAGGTGCTGTGGAGATCAAGGAATGTCTCGGGGAAGCATCGGGACTGTGAGAAGAGGGGTGTTGAGGGGTGGGGTGCTGTTGGACACAGGAAGGCTTGGGAATCACAAAGAGGAACTCGGGTGACCATCTGAGCAGAGTACATATGGTCTGAGGTGGCTGAGGACTGAATACAGGAATCCTAGAGAGCGTAGAGCAACAAACGAGCATTCTGTGGCTAAAAGATGGCCCCACCTGAAGCACTACATGACGTGATGGTAACAGAGGGGTTCCGAGAGGGACAGACAAAAGGCAGCTTGAGGACACAATGAAGTAGTCCAGAGGGGATTTGAACAGACTACAGATGTCCTCAGGTAGAGGACAACAAGAGTGTTCTGGAGATGAAAGATGGCATCAGGAAAGGTTCTTAGGGAGACAGAAGGGTGCAAAGTGTGCTACAGAGACAAAGGAATGCTGCTGGGCACGAGGATGGCCTTGGGAAGTACAATGACAACAGGGGAAGGGTTCTGAGCGCGAGAGAGAGAGAGACAGAGTGGCTCTGGGACAAGATGCAAAACTCCAGAAGGTGTTCCAGCAATGTACAGATGTCCTCAGGGGACGAGCAACTGAATGGAGACATGCTAGATGGCAGTGAATAAGGCAAGAGAGCTCTGGGGCACAGAGGAATCCTGAGGAAGGGTTCCATCTGAATCAGAGAGAAAAAACAGTGATGGGTAACTAAAACAGAGAAAGACAATCTAAAGAGTGATGGCAAAGAAGCAAGAGAAGAAATTAAAGAGAACAAAGGCAAAAAAAGTAGGCAGATATCACAGATGGAATGATGCGCCGCATTCATAACAGAGAAGCAACAAAATGTTTCTTGATATATAACAGCAATTTAACAAAATTTGATAGTACATGCGACAGTGGTTCAACAAGCTTCAATGGCAAAGTACACTGCATTATCTATTGCGTAGAAGACAGGGTCGAACAAAACTGTCATGGATACCCTTCCGTGGAGCCATGAGATTCAGAATGGACCCCCTTGCATTCTAAACTCCTTCTCAGAGAGGAGTCTAGGTGCAGCTGGATCCAGGCTTTGCCCCGGACTCGGTAAACCATTTGTCTAAGGGATTATATGCGCACAATCCATCCTTTACATCACTTAGCCAAGACGTAAATAGGCTCAGCAAACTCAATAGATGAAGACATTGAAAAAAAAAAATTTTAAAAGCGACAAAGTAGAGGACAGGCAGGAAGAAATAAAACACACGGACAGGGAATGAGTTGAATGTAGGCACAGACAGAAAATTTAGAAAGCAATGGGGTACAGGTCACATGGGTAAGAATTTAAACATGGGGAGAGGGAGCTGGATAGACGGCCCAAGGGAAAGGACATCGGAGCAGCGACACGGCGTAGAGCAGAGGCGGTCACTGAATACAGACACAGGTCACTGGGTAAAGGGAGACCTAGAACTGCAATTTTCCCAAGAAAGGGGGAAGAAGGCTGTATGGGAAGAGTGAAACAATAGCAGGTGGGGAGCCAGAAAGGGAGAGACATAGAAAGAAAACGTAGAAGGCGACAAGATACAGGGCAACGTTGGCAGAAGAGCAAAAAATTTTGGGGAGCCAGAGAGCCCAAAAAGAAGATGGAGGCAGGGACAGGCAGAGATCTGGAGAAGCGTGGCAGGGATAGGCCCAGACACATGACTCACCACAGCTCCTGGCACTGGCATGAGACTTTCACTGCCCCAAGGCTTCTCTCGCTGCCTCTGCCACCTTCCTCATCTGCAGTGCCGGCTGCCCGACTCTCACCCCTCAGGAGCAGGCAGCAGGTGCCTCGACACTTCTTTCCCACGAAGCTTCCCGGACACATGGCAGCTCACACACGCAGCCCATGGAGGCACCTAGCTCCCCGGAGCCGTGTGCTGCTGGTGTGGTCCGTCGGGGATGGCTGGGAGCAATCCTGCCTCGCCACGGAGGCCAGCCGGTCCTTGCTGGAACCCCCCATTGCCTGCAGAGCCCCCTTCAATTTGCTCCCCAGCCAGCTCCTGCAGGCAGGCATGCCCGGGGCAGCCACCTCCCCAGCCAGAGCCCCTTGGCATAGCAGAGGCAGCCCCATCCTCACCTCACCAGCTGCACCCCGGGCTACCCTGGCCCATCCCCACCTGCAGCCTTTTGAACATCTTGGCCCAGCCCCATCCTCACGGGTCCCACCTGGGCTGCCCCAGCCCACAAATGGAGCCCATTGGAAACAGGGGCCATCATCACCCCCTCCCCTGGACACCACCACAGCCACTTGCTGTGGAAAAAATAGAGGAGAAAATTGAAAAACTGGGATGGTGAACTAAAATGGAAACATAGAATAAAATCTAAAAAGTGGGGACAAGAGAGAAAGAGAAGAAATAACTAAAAATAAATACTTTGAAAAGAAAAAGGTAGGCATATGAAGAACATTTAAAAAGCAATGCGCATTAGGGAAGGAAGTACTTACGAAAAAGAGATAACAGAGACGTAGAAAGATATTTTAAAAAGCAAGGGCACTAAGGAAAGGCAAGAAATAATTAAAAAATAAAGGTGGACAAATAAACACAGCAAAAGGGATAAAAGTAGACAAAATTTTAAAAGCAACGGGGAGTACAGAAATGAGGAAAAAATTAAAAATAGACAATAAACTAAAGTGAGGACTTAGGAAAAAAATTTTAAAAGTGACAGTACTAAGGAAATACAAGAAATAATTAAAAAAAACCTAAGGGAATAAATGACGCAGAGAAAGAACATTTTAAATGCACTAGACATTCGAGAAATTGTATTATTGCAGCAACATCATGGTGGCAGCAGCATCACAGAGGCCTCGGTGGCACAAAAGCAACAGTGGCGGCATCACAAGAGCAGCGGTGTCACGGCAGCAGTGCAATCACCACAGTAGTAGCAGCAAAACATAATTGCAGGATGAAAAGGGCTTGACCAGAGCTATGCCCATGAGGAGATGCACTCAAGACTCTTGGGAGAGCTGCCGAGGTGCCTGCTGATCACAAAGGGCTATGGAGACATCAAGACGTGAGGAAGGTATGTGATAAGACAGAGACAGGAACTGCCCAGCCCTGCCACACAACACCAGAAAAGAAGCACCTGCTGGGCACTATGCCGACACGTACATGCCTTCGAGACACTAGGGATGGTGCCTGATGTGCATAACGAGCTCCTTGAGTGCAAAGAGCAACGAGGACGTCGAGACCCAGGGAGGGTCTACGGCACAGAAGACAGACCACACAAACAACACAAAACTACAGACACAGGCTGGAAATGCCCTGCCCAGCACACATGAGTGTCGTGCTGCAATGAAACCTGGTCCCTTCGCCTGCCCAAAGGGGCCCGCTCCCAAGCAGCCCTCTCCCTTACGCTAACTTCACAACCCTTCCCTGTAATTCCCAACCTTGTCCTCTCCTCCCAGCCCCTGCCCCTCAACTTCGCTTTCAGAAGGACAGAGGTCAGAATCCACCCATCGTCAACAAAAAAAAAGACATTGGCTAACCGGGATGCTCCTGCAGTCGCCTGGTTCCGCATCGTCATCTGCAAAAAAAATAAAATAAAAAACAAAAAAACACACCCTCACACACTGCTGACAGTAAGCGTCACAGCAGCCAACGCCAGCCTCTTCTACAAAGGCCGCCGCCTCAAGAGTGCTGCGGTGCTCTGCTCACCTGCTCATTCCAGACTCCGACGCCACGGCCATTATTGCTTCTGGTACCTAACATACCAAGAGGCACAAAATCACCATTGCTCTTGTGAGAAGTCACCCGCCCCACGCTGCTCCTTGCTGCCACCCAGCTCACTTGGACATTTGGAGTAGCTAAATTAAATCTGCAGCTTCTAGTCCCAGCCCATCCTCTTCCCTCCTCCAAATTAACTAATGTAAAACTGTATTGTTTGCCATTAGGAGCCAGGGAAGGCATAGCACCCGTACCAGCAGAACTGCAGGAACAAGGAGTTATAGTTCCCACCCACTCACCTTACAATTCCCCGGTCTGGCCAGTGCAAAAATCAAATGGGAAGTGGCAGCTAACAATCAATTATCGCCGTTTAAATGCTAATACAGGACCATTAACCACTGCTGTGCCTTACATAGCCGACCTCATTTAGGAACATGCCACCCAATTTTAGCAACTATTGATGTTAAAGACATGTTTTTCATGGTTCCCCTTCAACCTGAACATCAAACCCACTTTGCTTTCACTTGGAAAGGACAACAATATACATTCACTGGGTTGTCCCAAGGACTTAAACACTCCCCTACCCTAGCACACCATGCCCTAGCGAGGGAATTAGAAAAAATCCCTCTGGATAAGGAGGTCAAAATCTATCAGTATATAGACAATGTGTTAATGGGGGGGGAAGCAAGCAGCATCAGTTCACAAAGCGCAGGCCACAGTCATTAAACACCTAGAAGGGCTAGGTCTGCAGATTTCACCAGAAAAGGTACAACCTCCTGCCCCTCGAGGTAAAATTCTTAGGGATCTGGTAGAAAGGTGGATCTGTGTGTATTCCTGATGAGACTCTGACAACGTTAGACCAAATATGAATACCTACCTCAAAACGAGAATTGCAGTAAGTGTTAGGAACCTTGGTTTTCTGGTGAAAACATATTCCCGATTTTTCCATAATAGCTAGACCATTATATGATTTATTGCAAAAAGGTGATTCTTGGGACTGGACTCCTGTACATGAAAAAGCCCTACAAGTATTAATATTTGCAGCCTCTAATTATCAAGCCTTAGGCCCTATTCACCCCACTGACCCAATCCAGATTGAATGAAGATTTGCTCAGTCAGGACTGTTAATCCACCTTTGACAAAAGGAGCCAGAGGGACCCCCAAAGCCTATTGGATTTTATTCACGTAGGTTTAAGGATGCAGAAAAAAGTTATACAGAACAGGAAAAGGGACTATTTGCATTGCGGGAAGCAGAACATATCATCTGCTAACAGCCAATTATACTTAGAGGCCCCTTTAAGATAATGAAACCAATTTTGGCCAGAACCCCAATCCCTGATGGGGTGGCACACCATGCATCTGTGCAAAAGCGGTATGCACAGATTGAACATTATTGTACCATCTTCCAGGTATCTGAGGGTATACACAAAAAACTAACTGTACAAGAAGAATTTCTCCTTAAGTACAAAAATGATCCTCCATCCCATTATATGAGTTGCCCCTCCATTTTCTGAAAAACTAGAGAAGGTTTGGTTTACTGATGCCGGGCGGCCGCCACCGCGCATGCCCGGCCGCCGGGCGCCACCGCGCCTGCCCGGCCGCCACCGCGCCTGCCCGGCCGCCACCGCGCCTGCCCGGCCGCCACCGCGCCTGCCCGGCCGCCACCGCGCCTGCCCGGCCGCCACCGCGCCTGCCCGGCCGCCGGGCGCCACCGCGCCTGCCCGGCCGCCGGGCGCCACCGCGCCTGCCCGGCCGCCGGGTTCTGCGGCTGAACCACTTTTCGGGTAACGCGCGCACCGCGAACCCTGCCAGAAAACACACGAAACCGGCAACAAAATACAGCTCGTCCTGCGCAACGGGGTCCGTGGCGGCACCAAGCGCAACGTGACCGAGAGCAATGCGTCTGCCCGGCAGCCAAGTCCGTGGAAACGGCACCTTCCCGGCCTGTCCTGGTCAGCACAGCCCGGGAGCCGGGTGCCAGAAGACCGCCCCTCCCCTGGTTGCCCCGGGGAACGAACGCGGCCGACCGCCAGCCCCCGCCAGCGGACCGCAGCACCCACCACACCGCGATAGGCATCTTCCCCCGTGCCTACGTTTGCGGGGACACCGTGCTCTCCCGCTGACGCACCCGGAAGACCCCCCGAGCCCCATAGCAGCCCCACGCTCCACAGCGCAGCTCCGGACAGCCCCCACCACCCGGCTCCGGTACGGCGCCGCACCCTCGCCGCTCCTTGCTTCCGACAGAGTCCCGCTGTCCCGGCCGCCCCCGGCAGGCAACACCGCCCTCCTGAGGGCTTTCCCCTGGACCCACCCGTTACTCGCCCACCCCCCCACCTGCTCACCTGCTCCCTCGCTGCAGCCACATCCCAGTGACGTGCAGTAACGGCTCTGCTCCTCCCTTGGCTCGCACCAGCTCCTCCGCAGCAAAGCAGCACCGGCCCCTTCACCAGCAGCCCCCCTATTAGAGGGAGGGGCCTTCGCCATCACCCTCACTGCCCACACCTGGGGCTCCTCCAGTCCCAGCCCACAGCTGCAGGCCAGCAGAAACAGGGGGCCATCGCCCCAGCCCCACAGCCGTCGCCCCAGCCCCACAGCCCGTCCGCTCCTCCCCTGGGCTCTATCGAAGCCCCTTGCCCCATGCAAATGAAGCACAAACGCAGCTGGGAGGGCAAAAGGGCACCACAGGTGTTTATTCAGTCACAGACCCAGCCAGTCCTGAGAGCCGCTCTGCTCCAGGACTCAGCCCCCCCCCCGCCCCAACACTCCCCCTGCCCCTCCAACACCTCGGCAGTCCTTCCCGCAGCTGCGCCCGTTGCTCCAGCGGGGAACACTCGGTCAGTCCGCTCCGGGAGCGATGCGCTGCTCGGCAGAGGCCGCCAAAAATGAGGAGCAGGGCGCAGGCCACTACAAGAGAGGAGAAAAGTGACAGGTGGCTGGACTGCGGCGGTGTAACGAGAAAGCACAAAGCAGGGAAAGGGACAGCGAGAGAAGGACGGGGACAGGCAGTCCCACAGAGATGGAGAAAGAAGCAGCAGAAACAAGGAGAAGGAGCAGGACAAAGACCAACAAAGGAGGATGGGAGCAGGATGCAGATGCAAAAAAAAAAAAAAAACCTGCAACAGGCAGCATGACAGAGAGGAAGGAAAAAAGAATAGGGGCAGACACCTGGACCGAGAGAGTTGGGCAAAGGCAAAAAAAAAAAAGCTGCAAAGACAAAAAAAGAAGCTATGAACAAAAGGCAGAGGGGGAGGAATGAAACACCAAGGATAGGCAGCTGGGAGAGCGAACGATGGAGGGAAGGGGCAAGGCTGGGGGGAACAACACAAAAACAAACCACATAGCTACACATTACAGGGCAGAGAGGGAAGAATTAGGAAAAAGAGACTGCGAACTGGAAGAAAGAGAGCTGGAGAGCAAGATGAATAGCAATGCATACAGAAAGAATTCTAAAATAAGGTCACCAAGGAGCCAGAGACTGCGACATAGAGAAAGGACAAAAGCGACAGGCTACAGGGTGGAGAGGGAAGAATTAATGAACAGGGGCAGAGAGCCGGCCTGAAAGAGACCAAGAAAGCAGAAAGGCAAAAGGTCACACAGGTGATGGGGCAGAGAGGGAGGAATTAAAAAAATAGGGACAGGGAGACTGACAGAGAGCAAGGCAGAAAAAGCAATAGGCCACAGGGCAGAGAGGGAGGAATGAATAAATAGCAACAGGGGACCGGACAGCGTGTGATGGAGAATGGAAACAAATAGCAATGGGCTCCAGAGAAGAGTGAGGAATTAACAAACAGGGACCGGGAGCAGGACAGCGAGACATGGAGAAAAAGAAAAAAAAACAGTGATGGGCTACAAGACAGACAGGGAGGAAACAAAAAACAGCGCCACGGAGCCGGACACAGGAGAAAGAAGAAAAAAAAAAAAAAAGTGACAGGCTACAGGGCTAGCCCAAGCTGGACAATGGGAATATTCCATACCATAGACTCACACGCAGCTTATGAATGCGGACTGGCCAGGGGGCCAGAATCGGCTCTTCTCATTTCCATGAGCTGGAATCCTCTCTTGGCCGGGAGGTCAAACTCTTATGTGAATTTAGCAAAATTCACGATTTCTGGGTTCCAGGTTCTGCGATCGCTGCTTGGGAACTGGCTGTGAATCGATCATCAGGTGGTAAGAAAAATTGTATTGTATATAGTTTGGTTTGCATATTCATTATTATTATTGCTATTAGTAGTAGAAGTATTAGTATTATTAGTAGTATTTCCTTTGTTGTCTTATTAAACTGTCTTTATCTCAACCCACACGCTTTACCTTTTGTCCATTTCTCCTCCCCATCCCGCTGGGAAGGGTGGGGAGTGTGAGCGAGCAGCTCTCTAGTGCTTAGTTGTTGGCTGCCACATTAAACCACGACAGACAGAGAGGGAGGAATTAAAAAACTAGGACTAGGAGCAATCTACAGAGAGATGTCCAAGAATGAAAATGTAAAGAGCGATGTGTACAGGGTAGAGTGGGAGGAATTAAAAAAAAAAAAAGTAAAGACAGGGACAGGGAGCCGGACAGAGAGACACAGAGAAAGAAAAAACAGCAATGGGCTACAAGGCAGAGAGGGAGGAGTTAAAAAATCCTGGCAGGGAGCCAGACAGGGACAGATGGCAAAAGAAATGAAATCACACTGTGCATAGGGCCGAGAAGGACGAAATTGAAAAATAGGGCCTGGGAACTGGAAAGAGAGAGCCAGAGAATGAAAGAACTACCAATGGGCTCTAGGGCAGAGACAGGAGGAATGAAGAAACAGGGGCGGGGAGTCAGAGAGACAAAGAGAAATAAGAGGGAGAAAGCAACAGGCCACAGGCTCCAGAGGGAGGAAGTGTGAAAGAGGGGCTGGGAGCCGCACAGGGAGAGATGGGAGAAACAGACCTGCAGAAGTGACAGGCTACGGGGCAGAGAGGGAGGAACTTAAAAAAATCAGGACCTTGAGCCAGACCGAGAGAGTTGGAGAAACTAAAAATGGTGATGGGTAACAGAGCAGAGAGGGAGGAATTATAAAACAGGGTCAGGGAGCCAGAACAGAGAGACTGAGAAGGAGAAAAGTCCCGACAGCTTCTGAAGAGAGAGGGAGAAATTGAAAACTAGAGACAGGGAGTGGGACAGAGAGAGATGGAGAAAGTAAAAACTGTGGCGGGCTACCAGGCAGAGTTGAAAAATGGGGACAGGGAGACAGAGAGGGAGGGAGGAAGGAAAGAAGCGACAGGCAACGTGGCAGAGAGGGAGTAATGAAGAAAGAGGGACAGGGAGCCAGACAAACTGAGACTGTGAAACAAAAATATAATGACAGGCTAGGGGGCAGAGAAGGAAGACTTAGAAAAACAGGGACAGGGAGCAAGACAGAGCGAGATGGAGCAAGTCAAAAATAGCGACAGGTGACAGGACAGAGAGGAACGAATTCAAAATGAGGGGCAGGGAGCAGAATAAAGAGAGATTAAGGAAGAAGTAGACTCGCAATGTGCTACAGAGCCGAGAAGGAAGATCTTGAACCACAGGGACAGGAAGTCAGACAGAGAGACACAGATGGCAAAAATACCAACAGACTACGGGACAGAGAGGGAGGAAAGCAAAAATAGGGACCAGGAGCTGGACAGAAAGAGATGGAGAAGTAAAAAGGCATGGGCTACAGGGCAGAGAGAGGGAGGACCTAAAAGATGGGGACAGGGAGCCGGTCAGACAGAGATGGAGAAAGAAGCTACACAGGAAAAAAAAAAAAAAAAAATCACAGCAGCGTCTGAAGAGAGGGGGCCAGGTGAGGGGTCGGGACACAGAATAGATGCGGCAGGGCCCTGAGGACCCGGGACTCACTGCAGCTCTCGCTCTCAGCGAGGATGGAGGACAGAGGGAGTAAGAGAAAAGGGACAGGGAGCAGGGCAGAGAAGGAGAAAGAAACATTGAAGACAAAGAGAGGAGGAGAGTGACAGGATGGAGGCACAGAAAGGGAGAAAGACGGGAGAGAAAGGGAGAAAGATGGGAGAGAAAGGGAGAAAGATGGGAGAGAAAGGGAGAAAGATGGGAGAAAGAAAGAAGTAATTAAGGTGTTGCAGGCCCAGGTAACAGGGAGCAGGATGCTGGTACAGACAGCAAATGAGAGCAACAGAGAGAATAGCAGAGGCGGAGCACGAGAGAAAACAGGGACTGAGAGCAGGACAAAGAGGTGAAACAATAAATAATAGGGCCAGGAAGCCAGGCAGCGGAAGAGAGACAGAGGGAGAGGGACAGGTATGACAACAGGTAATTGGAGAAATAAAAGAAAAAAGAAAAGAAATAAAAGAAAGGGAACAGCACAGAGGGTCACAGAGAAAAAGAGAGGGGTGGCAGAAAGAAAAATAAGATGAGGGAGAAGGACTGAGGAGCAGAGACAAAAAGGTACAGGGGAAAAGACAGAGATGGAGAAAACAAAGAAAGACTGGAGGCAGAACAAAGGGCAAAACTGACAAGGACAGAGAGCAGGACAAAGGGATGTAGGAGTCAAAAATAGCAATGGGCTGCAGAATAGAGAGAGAAAAAAGCAAGACGAGCAATAGAAGGAGAATGATAGAAGGGTGTAGAAAGACTGGGACACAAAAAAGGGGGGGTTGGGACACACACATGTTGGAAGGGTAGAAAGAAAAAGACAGGGATGGGAAGCAAGACAGCGTGATAGAGCGAGACGGAGGGAGCGGGATGCAAGGATACAGAAAAGCAGAGGTACAGGGAAAAGGAAAGAATGACAAGGAGGGAAAGCCAAGGGTGGGGAGCAGGAGAGAGAGATGGAGAACAAAAAGTAGTGATGGACAGAAGAACAGAAATATAGAGAATTTAAAAAAAATATTTCTAGGGAGCATGACGGGGACAGAGCAAGAGGGAAAAAAAAATCAACAGGGAGAAGGATGGGTAACAGGACCCTGGGGGAGTGAGAGCGAGGGAACACAGAGCAAGGCAGAGGAATGAAGAGAGGAAAAAAAATGGGGACAGGAAGAAAAGCAATGTAACTGAGAGGAAAGAAAAAAAGAGCAGAAAGGGAACTGGACAGAGATAGGCAGCCAGACAGAGAGATGGAGAAAGAAAAACACAGGATAAGGATAGGGACAGAGAGGTAAAAGAGAAGGATGGGGACCAGGACAGTGTGATATAAACAGGGAGCAGGACACAAAATTGCAGAGAGGTCCAGGGAAGCAGAAAGAATGACAGAGAGAAAAAAGAGTGGAGGCAGGGAGCTGGAGAAAGGAAAAATACTGCTGGGGAGCAGCACAGGGGGATGGAGAAAGACAGAGAGGGACAGGGAGCAGGGCAGAGAAATGGAGAAAGAAAATAAGCGATGGGGAGCATGACAGAGGACTGGAAAGAGAAAAATAAGACAAGGGAGAAGACCGAGGAGCAGCGAGAGAAAGAAAGGTCAAAAGAAAAGGTCAGAGAGGTAGAGAAATCAAGAAAAATAGGTACGAGGAGCAATAGAGAATAGGAGATGGAGCAAGAAAATGCAGGGCTGGCAAGCAGGACAGAGGGAGAGCGAGATGGGGGCAGGGGGAGGAGAGGAAAAAGAAAGGAGAGACAAAGATGGTGACAGGACGCAGGACACAGACAAGAGAGAGAAAAAGTATAGGGAACAGGACAAAGGGACCGAGAAATAAAGAAAGAGTCAGATCTGTAGAAAGAGACCAGAGGGATCTCTTGGGGGGGGCAGGGAGGGAAGCAGCAAAGGGCTAGAGAACAGACAGAGGAAGAGAAGAAAGTGTCAGGAAGAAGGACAGAGGGAGAGAGAAAGGAAAAAAGGGAGAGCCAGCTTGACAGGGACATACACCAAGAAACGACTGGACAGGTAACGACACTTAGAAAAGACAGGAAAACCTGGGACAGGAAGCAAGACAGAGGGATGGTGAGAGGAAACAAGGGGCAGGGAGCAGGGCAGAGGTGGAGAAAGCAGCATTGAGGCAGAAGGATAAAAAGAGAAAGAAGAAAGGCAAGAAGAAGGATGGGGAATGATAAAGAGAGGAAAGAGAAGGACAAGCCTTGCCATTGTGACGCCCATCTACAAGAAGGGCCGGAAGGAGGATCGAGGGAGCTATAGGCCTGTCAGCCTGACCCTGGTGCCGGAGAAGATGAACATGTAGATATGGCACTTCGGGACATGGTTTAGCAGGCATGCTGGTGATGGGTTGACAGCTGGACTTGATGATCTTAGAGGTCTTTTCCAACCCTAATGACTCTATGATTCTATGATTCTAAGGAGCAGGACAGATTGTCAGAGAAAGACAGGGACAACGAGAAGGACAAGCTGATACAGAGATAGAAAAAGGGGACAAGGAGATGGCAGGCAAAAATGAGAGACACGGAGCAGGACAGAAATGGAGAGGAAAAAGACTTGGCTGGGCAGCAGGAGAGACAGAGAAGGTAAAAACATCACTAGGCTGCAGGACAGAAAGGGAGGAATTGAAAAACAGACACAGGGAGCATGACAGCATGACAGAGAGAAAGAAGGGAGAGAGAGCAGGAGAGCATTGGGGGGGGAAACAACCATGACGGGCAGTGGGAGAAAGGTATGGAGAAAAAAAAAATACCAAGGAAGAGAAAAAGGAAAGAAAGGACAGCTAGCTGGACAGAGGGACAGAGAAAATAAAGGATGGGAGAGAGAAAGGGGCAGAGAGAGAAAGGCAGAAAAACCCTGCAAGAGGAAGCAGGGCACAAGGACAGCAAGAAAAAAAAAGGAGGAGGACAGGGATCTGGACAGAGATGGAGAAAAAAGCAAAATGGACAGAGGAAAAGAGACAGTAAGAGCAACAGGAAGCAGGGCAGAGAAAGAAAGATCAGGACAGCGGCAGGATGGAGATGGAGAAGGAACACTCGGGATGGTCAACAGGACCAAAGGGAACAGGAGTATGGGCAGGGAGTGGGACAAAGGGATAGAGTGAGAAACAACGGGACAGGAACCAAGACAGACAAGAACAATGACAACGAGAGAGAGAGAGAAAGACAGACCATGAGACGCACAGAGGGTTGGAGAAAAAAAGAGAGGCATTCGGAGCAGCACAAAGGCTCAGAGTAAGAGATGAACAGGAAGGAGGACATGCACAGTGAGACACAGATGAAAAAAAGCAGCGACAGTGAACAAGACAAAGGGAAAGAGAAGGAAGGAGAGCGAAAGAGAAAGAAGGCAGGGACACACAACGGCACAAAAAACACAGAGAGGAAAAGAACACCAGGCAATAGGCCACAAAAATTGTAGGGAAAACAGATATGGATACAGATGAGGAAAAGCAGCTGGAAAAGGAAACTACAGCAATGGGCTGCAGGACAGAGACAGAGGATGAAAAAAAAATGAGGGACAGGGAGTGGGAGCAGGACACAAGAATAGAAAGGAGAGGTCCAGGGAAGTAAAAAAAAAAAAAAAAAAATCACAGCAGCTTGGGAGAGAGGAGAATCCAGGGGCGGGGCAGAAAGGTCCCAGGATGTAGAAGAGGGACGACAGGGCCCCAAGCCTGGGACTCACCGCAGCTCCCACTCTCAGCGCTGCTAGAAGACTCTGCCACTTCAGATGCTTCTCTCTCTTTCTACCTTCCTCTTCGATAACTCTGGTCGCATGGCTGTCCTCCACCTAAGAGAAAGCGTGTGTTTCTTGCAGCTTTTAGGAGACAAGGCTTCCCAGACACGCAGGCTCAATCGTGGGCTGCACAACCGTACTGCGCTGCTGGTGACACATACAGACCCTGCAGGGCATGCTGGCGGCCTGGCCTGCTGCGGGCTACCAAGAGGGAGCCTTCCTCACCCCCAGAAGCAGGCTCTCTCCTGCCTGCAGCGCCAGGCAGCTGCCAGCCAGGTGGCCTTCCATTTCTTCTTCTTCTTCAGCCTTCTCGGGACTCTCCAGCTTCAGCCCCGCCAGCTCCCGTCCGCAGCCACTCAGCGCTCCGCCTCTCCCTTTTCGCCCCCACGACGCCAGGAGACCGAGGCCCGGCACACACAACCCTCACAAGCCTGGAGCGGGCGCAGCCAACGGCATCCCCAGGGCAGGAACGGACAAACGCGTCCTCAGCGTGGCCCCTGCCACAGAGAAAGAAGCAGCGGCGACCGCGTTAAGGGACACTGAGGCACGCTCGAGGCCCAGTGTGCCGCCCGCACCACGGGCCTTGGGGGAGGCCGGGGGCTCCGGGACAGGCTTCAGGGGACGTGCTGGAGCTGGGGGCGGCTGCGCGGGGCGAGCGGGGCCAGGGGAGCGCTGCCGAGTTGGGGGGGGTGCCCGCCTCCTTCCCCCCTTCCCTTCCGTCACCTCCCGCCTCTGGCCCCGGGGCTGCCCGCACCCGCCTCGCCTCCAGCGCACCGGCAGCCTGTCGCAGCGGACGGCTCGAAGCTTCCCGTCCCACCACCCTCGGGCAGCCACCACGCACCCCCGCACCCGCCGGAGGGGAGCCCGCGCCTCACCGCTGGCCTCTCTGCTCCTCCGCCGCCCCGGCACCCGCCACCGGGGCGCCGCCATGCTGCTGCGCCGTACCGCGCATGCGCTACGTGCCGACGGCGCGCCGGAGTGGCCAGTCCCCAGTCCCTGCGCGGAACGCCGGGCTGCAGTACCGCATTGCGGCCAGGGGACGGCGCCAGCGGACACGGCGCGGCGCCCACGCCCGGCCCCACCTCCGGGTCCAGGCAGCGCGCGCCGCCGGCACGGGGCGGCACCTCCGCACGGCTCCGGGCAGCGCCCTGCCGCGCGCCTCCTGCTCTGGGCAGCCCCCGACTCGCGGCTCCGACACGGCGCCGCACCCCCGCCGCTCCTTGCCCCCGACCCGGACCCCGATCTCCCGGGGGCTTTTCCCCAGGACCTGCCACTCCATCCACACCCCCACACACCCCGCGCTCACCTTCTCCCTCGCTGCAGCCGCAACCCGGCTACGGCTCCGCTCCTCCCTCGACTCGCACCGGCCCCTCCACAGCCACCCGGGGCACGGCAGCACCGGGCCCTCCACCGGCAGAGGGAGGGGCCGTAGCCATCAGCCGTGCTGCCCGCACCTGGGGCTCCTCCGGCCCCGGCCCACGGCTGGATCCCACGGTGCCGTCATTGGGCAAACACAAAGACCCTCTGAAGCCGTTTGGGCATTTCAGCAAGCAGGCAGGCGTCCTTTATTGCAGCACCGGACACACAGGGCACGGCTCCTCCCAGCGCGCACAGCACCTGTGCCACTCGAGCGGCAGTACCGAATTTTGGTCACCGGGTGGCAGCAGCGAGCTCTTGGACACGGCGCCACCGCGCATTCGCGTCTCCCGAGCCGCAGTACCGAACTTTGGTCACCGGGTGGCAACAGCGAGCCCTGCGGCATGCCCGGTCGAGGCGCGGCCGCACCGCTTTCTGGGGACTGGACGCAGCGGGAACGCTGCAGAAAAACACACGGAACTGACCACAGAACTACCCTTCGTCCCGCGCAGCGGGGCTGTGGCGGGACCAAGGACAACGCCTCGTCGCACATGCCCGAGAGCAATGCGGCTGCCCGGCAGCCGAGTCCCTGAAAACGACACCTCCCGGCATGCCCTGGTTAGCAGGGCCCGGCCGCCCGGCAGCCGGAAGACTACACCTCCCAGCATGCCCCGGGGAGTAGCGTGGCCGACCGCGCGCCCCGCGCCCCAGCACTACAGCTCCCAGCACGCCGCGGGAGCTGCGGGCCTCGGCTTGCGGGGACACCGTGCCCGAAACGGCGCTGGACCCCCGCCGCTCCTTGCCTCCCACACGGACCCCGCTCGGCAGGTACCCCCGCCCGCCTCGGGGCTTTCCCCGGGACCCGCCGCTCCATCGACCGCCCCGCGCTCACCTTCTCCCTCGCTGCAGCCGCAGCCCGGTCACGGCTCCGCTCCTCCCTCGGCTGGCACCGGCCCCTCCACGGCCACCCCGGTCACGGCAGCACCGGGCCCTCCACCGGCAGAGGGAGGGGCCGTCGCCATCAGCCGTGCTGCCCGCACCTGGGGCTCCCCCGGCCCCGGCCCACGGCTGGAGCCCGGCAGGAACAGGGGGCCGTCGCCCCTGCCCCACAGCCCGTCCCCTCCTCCCCTGGGCTCTGGCGCAGCCCCTCGTCCCGTGCAAACCAAGCACAAACGCAGCCGCGAGGGCAAAAGGGACCGCAGGTCTTTATTCAGTCACGCACCCAGCCAGTCCCGGGAGACGCTCTGCTCCGGGGCTCGGGGCCCCCGATGCTGCCTCTGCCCCTCCGACACCTCGGCAGTCCTTCCCGCAGCTGCGCCTGTTGCTCCAGCGGGGAACAGTCGGTCAGTCCGCTCCCGGAGCGATGCGCTGCTCGGCAGAGGCCGCCAAAAATGAGGAGCAGGGTGCAGGCCACTACAAGAGAGGAGAAAAGTGACAGGTGGCTGGACTGCGGCGGTGTAACGAGAAAGCACGAAGCAGGGAAAGGGACAGCGAGAGAAGGACGGGGACAGGCAGTACCACAGAGATGGAGAAAGAAGCAGCAGGAAGAGAGGAAGAGTGGCAGCAGAAAGAAGAAGAGGGAGCAGGACAGAGACCGAAAAAGGATGGGGGAGCAGGACAGAGGCGCAGAAAAAACCTGCAACGGGCAGCACGACAGGAAGGGAGGAAAAAAAGAATAGGGGCAGGGACCCGGACTGAGACAGATGGGGAAAGACAAAAAAAAAGCTACAAAAACAGGGCACAGAGGGAGGAATGAGACAACATGGACAGGGAGCCGGGACCGCAAACGACGGAGGGAAGGGGCGAGGGTGGGCAGGACAACACGAAACAAACCACATAGCTACACGCTACAGGGAAAAGAGGGAAGACTTCAGAAGTAGGGAGCGGGAGCTGAACAAAAGAGAGCCAGAGAGGAAAAAGCCAGAGAGTAATGCGTACAGAAAGAAAGGGGGGGGGGATTCTAAAACAGGGTCATCGGGGAAACAGACACAAGTAAGAAGGACAAAGGACAAAAGCAACAGGCTACGAGGTGGAGAGGGAAGAATCAATGAATATGGACAGAGCGCTGGCCAGAGAGAGACCGAGAAAGGCAAAAGATGGCACGGGTGACAGGGCAGAGAGGGACGAATTTAAAAACCAGGCACAGGGAGTCGGACAGAGGGAAAGGCAGAAATAAAAGGAGAAAAAGTGACGGGCCACGGGGCAGAGAGGGAGGAATGGATAAAGAGCAACAGGGGACCGGACAGAGCACAATGGAGAATGGAAAAAAAGCAAAAGCACGCTCCAGGGAAGACGGAGGGATTGAAGAACAGCGACCAGGAGCTGGACAGCGAGACACAGAGGAAGACCAAAAAACCAACGAAACAAAACCAGTGATGGGCTACAATATGGGCTGGGGGAAACACAAAACAGCGCCAGGGAGCTGGACACAGAGAGATGGAGACAGACAGACCAATAGCGTGGGGCTACAGGGGGCAGAGGAACGAATTAAACACTGAGGACGGGGAGCCAGACAGAGAGAGAGGGAGATCGCGGAGAACAGTGGTGGGTGCAGGAAGAAGAGGTAAGAGTTAATAAATGGGGACAGGGAGCCGCACAGGGAGGGACCGAGAAAGGCAAACACAGCAGCAGGGCATAGGGCAGAGAGGAAGAACTAAAAAACAGGGGCAGTGAGACAGACATAGAGAGATGGAGAAAAGAAAAAAGCAATGGGTGATGTGGCAGAGAGGGAGGACTTAAAAACAGGCATGGGAAGCAAGAAAGACTGAAAGGGGGGGGGCGGCGCTGAATCCAATAGGCAACAGGATGGAGAGGGAGGACTTAAAAGTGAGGGACGAGAAGCTGGGAAGACAGAGAGGTGGAGAAAGAAACAGAATCACAACACGCTACAGTGCCAAGAAGGAAGAAGCTGAACAACAGGGACAGGGAGCCAGACAAAGAGAGCCAGAGAAAGAAAAAATACCGACGGGCCACAGGACAGAGAGGGAGGAATGAAACAATAGGGATCCGGAGCCGGGCAGTCAGAGAGGGAGGAAGAAGAAATAGCCAGGGGCAATAAGGCAGAGAGAGAAGGCGGCAAAAACAGGGATCTGGACCAGATCGATGACAAAAGACAAGGACAGTGATGGGCTATAGGGAGGAGAGGGAGGAATGCGAAGACAGGGGCGAGGCGCCAGATGCGGAGCAAGGCATACAGGAAGTACAGCAAAAGCTAGAGAGCAGAGAGGGAGGAATTAAACCACAGGGATAGGGAGCCGGGGAGGGAGCTGGAAAAAGGGATGGAGGAGGGGAGACGAGGAGGAATTAAAAAATTGGGATCCAGAGCCCGAGAAAGAAGTAAAATTGCCACAGGCTAAAGGGCCCAGAAGGAAGAAATTGAAAACCAGGGAGCAGAAGCCAGCCAGAGAGAGACGCAGAAAGGAAAAACCACGATGGGCTCCCAGACAGAGAGGGAGGAATTTCAAAAAGGAAGGGAGCGGGAGCCATACACAGAGAGACAGAAAAAGGGAAGATAGCAACAGGCCACAGGGCAGCGAGGGAAGAATTGAAAAGTAGGGACAGGAAGCCGGACAGAGCGCAACGAGAAAGAAATGGCCGGGGGGGAAACACAGCACCACCACCTGCGACAGGCTACAGGGCTAGCCCAAGCTGGCCAGTGGAAATATTCCGTACCACAGACGTCACGCGCAGCTTATAAATGGGGGCTGGCTGCGGGGCAGGAATCAGCTCTTGTCGTTTCCACGAGTTGGAACCCGCTCTCGTCCGGGAGGTCAAACTATTTTGGAATTTAGCGAAACTTGCGATTTCCGGGTTCCGCAATCGCTGTTCGGGGACTGCCTGTGCACCGGTCATCGGGTGGTGAGAGAAACTGTACTGCGTATAGTTTGGTTCGCATGTGCGTTGTTGCAATTATTATCATCGTTATTAGAATTATCAGCAGTATTTCCTTTGTTGCCTTACTAAACTGTCTTTATCTCAACCGACAAGTTTTACCTTTTGTCCATTTGTCCTCCGCATCCCGCTGGGGAGGGAACGGGGCGGGGGTGGGGGCTGTGAGCGAGCAGCTCTCTAGTGCTTAGTTGCCGGCTGCCAAGTTAAACCATGACAGACAGAGAGGGAGGAATTAAAAAAAAACAGGACTGGGAGCAATCTACAGAGAGACGTCCGGGAACGAAAGTGTAAACAGCACCGCGTACAGGGCAGAGAGGGAGGAATTCAACAAAAATAATAAGGAAAGACAGGGAGCCAGACAGAGGGACACAGAGACAGAGAAAACAGCAATGGGCTAGAAGACAGAGAGGGAGGGATTAAAAAATCCTGGCGGGGAGCCGGACCGGGAGAGACGGCAAAAGAAATGAAATCGCGCCGTGGCACAGGGAAGACAGGAGGACAACATTGAAAACCAGGGCCTGGGAACTGGAAAGAGAGAGCCAGAGAATGAAAGAACTCCTGACGGGCTCTAGGGCAGAGACAGGAGGAATGAAAAAACAGGGGCGGGGAGACAGAGAGAGACAGAGAGAGAGAAATAAGAGGGGGGGAAAGCAACAGGCCGCAGGCTCCGGAGGGAGGAAGTGTGAAAGAGGGGCTGGGAGCCGCACAGGGAGAGGGTGGAGAAACAGACCTGCAGAAGTGACAGGGTATGGGGCAGAGAGGGAGGAACTTAAAAAAATCAGGACCTTGAGCCAGAAGAGACGGAGAAAATAAAAATGGTGACGGGTAACAGGGCAGAGAGGGAGGAATGAAAAAAGAGGGACAGGAAGCCAGAACAGAGAGACTGCGAAGGCAAAAAGTCCCGACAGCTTCCGCAGAGAGGGCGAGGAACTGAAACTTAGAGACAGGGAGTTGGACAGAGAGAGACAGAGAAAGAAAAAGAGAAAAAAGACGGAGATGCAGAAAGGGAAAAGGAGCGACAGGACAGAGAGGGAGGAATTCAAAATGAGGGGCAGGGAGCAGAATAAAGAGAGACAGAGAAAGAGGCAGACGCGCAACGTGCTACGGAGCTGAGAAGGAAGACCTTGAACCACAGGGACAGGGAGCCGGACAGAGAGTCCCAGAGATGGCAAAAGTACCGACGGGCTATAGGGCAGAGAGGGGGGAAAGCAAAAACCGTGATCGGGAGCCAGACAGAAAGAGATAGGGAAGCAAAAAAAAGTCACGGGCTACAGGGCAGAGAGAGGGAGGACCTAAAAGACGGGGACAGGGAGCTGGTCAGAGATGGAGAAAGCAGGTACACGGGAGCGGGGAGGGGGTTGGAGGGGGCAGGGAGGAAAAAAAAGCCAAAAATCACAGCAGTGTGGGAAAGAGAGGGATCCAGGAAAGAGCCCGGGATGCAGAAGAGGGGCGACAGGGCCCCGAGGGCCTGGCACTCACCGCAGATCTCACTCTTAGCACTGCCGGGAGACTCTGCCGCTTCAGACGCTTCTCTCTCCTGCTCTCCTCCCTTCCTCTTCCGTAACTCCGGTCGCTTGGCTGTCCCCCACCTAAGAGAAAACGTCCATGTCTCGCAGCTCTGGCGAGACAAGGCTCCCCAGACAAGTAGCCTCGCCTGCTCACGCACTACGCGCAGGAACAAGACAAGAGGGAAAGAGAGAGAGAGAGAGAGAATGACGAGCGGGCAGCAGAACTGACGGATCAAGAGAGAAACTGAATCAGGGGAATAAAGAACGCTGGAGGGAGACAAACGTACAGGCAACAAGCCAGATGGACGAGGGCAGGAGACACACAGATCAGGACAAAGAGGTGGAGAAAGTGAAAACAGTGATGGGCTGCAGGATGAGAAAAAAGGCCAAGGAGCAGGACAGAGGAGAATAACGGGACAGCAAGCTGGACAGGGGCATATAGCAAGAAACAAAGGGACAGGCAGCAGTATGGAGATATACAGACAAAGAGTTACGGGGAAGATGGAGGACAGAGAGAATGAGAGAAAAGGGACAGGGAGAGGGGCACAGATGGAGAAAGAAATGCTGGCGACAGAGAGAGGAAGAAAGCAACAGGACAGAGGCAGAGAGGTAGAGAAAGGAAGAAAAAAGTAGCGACGAGTAGGAGGCCAGAGGCACAAGGAAAAGACAGGAGGAAGGACAGAGTGACAGAGAAAACCGGTGAGGGACAGGACGCCAGAAAGAAAGATACTGTGAAAGAGAGCGCGACAGGGAGCAGGACGCTGGGACAGACAGCAACCGAGAGCAACCGAGAGAACGGCAGCGAGGTGGAGCACACGAGAAAACAGGGACTGAGAGCAAGACCGAGGGGTGAAGCAATAAATAATGGGGCTGGGGAGCAGGACAGCAGAAGAGAGAGACAGAGAAGGGGACACATAAGACAACCGCAAACTGAGAGGGAGAAGGAGAAGAGCACAGAGGGTCACAGACAAAAAGAGAGGGACGGCAGAAAGAGAAAAACAAGACGAGGGAGGAGGACTGAGGAGCAGAGAGAAAAAAGTACAGGGAAAAGGACAGAGATGCAGAAAACAAGGCAAGACTGGAGCCAGAACACAGGGCAAAACTGACAAGGACAGGCAGCGCAACAAAGGGATGGAGGAGGAAAGAACAGTGATGGGCCGCAGCACAGAGGAAAAGAGAGAAAAAGAGCAAGAAGAGCAAGAGAAGGAGAATGACAGGAGGGTATAGACAGAAAGACTGGGACACGTCAAAGGGGCACTTGGGGGATACACACATCGGAAGGGTAGAAAGGAAAAGGGAGGGATGGGGAGCAAGACAGCGTGATAGAGCGAGACGGAGGAAATGGAGTGCAAGGGCGCAGAAAAGCAGAGGTACTGGGAAGAGGAAAGAACGTCAGGGAGAGAAAGGTGATGGTGGGGAGCAGGAGAGAGGTAGAGAACAAAAAAAATAGCCACAGGCAGAATAACAGAAATACGGAGAATAAAAAATTACTTCCAGGCAGCAGGACAGAGGCACAGAGCAAGAGGAACAAAAAACCACAGGGAGAAGGACGGGTAACACACAGCACGACACTGCGGGAGTGAGAGGATGGAACAGAGCAAGGCAGAGGAATGAGGAGCAAAAACAAAAAAACAACCCAGCAAACAGAAAGGGAACTGGACAGAGATAGGCAGCAGGGCACAGAGATGGAGAAAGAAAAAACAGCAACAAGGACAGGGAATGAGGAATAGAGAGGAAAAGAGCGGGACAGGGAAACAAATACAGACAAAAGAAGGGGAGGTACAGGGAAGGAAAAGAAAAGCTGGGGGGGGGGGGGGGGGGGGGGGAGGGAAATCACAGCAGCATGGGAGAGAGAAGGATCCAGGGGAGGGCCCGGGACGCAGAAGAGGAGCGACAGGGCCCCGAGGGCCCGCCACTCACCGCAGCTCTCGCTCTCGGCGCTGCCGGGAGACTCTGCTGCTTCAGGCACTTCTCTCTCCTGCGCTCCTCCCTTCCTCTTCCGTAACTCCGGTCGCTTGGCTGTCCTACACCTAAGAGAAAACACGCATGTCTCGCGGCTCTTAGCAGACGAAGCTCCCTAGGCACGTAGCCTCGCTCGCTCACGCGCTCCACAACCGTACCATGCTGCTGCTGGTGACACATACAGACCCTGCGGGACACGCTGGCGGCCTGGCCTGCTGCAGGCTACCAAGAGGGAGCCTTCCTCACCCGCAGAGGCAGGCTCTCTCCTGCCTGCGGCGCCAGGCAGCTGCCAGCCAGGTGGCCTTCCATTTTTTCTTCTTCTTCAGCCTTCTCGGGACTCTCCAGCTTCAGCCCCGCCAGCTCCCGTCCGCAGCCACTCAGCGCTCCGCCTCTCCCTTTTCGCTCCCACGACGCCAGGAGACCGAGGCTCGGCACACACAGCCCTCACAAGCCTGGAGCGGGCGCAGCCAACGGCATCCCCAGGGCAGGAACGGACAAACGCGTCCTCAGCGCGGCCCCTGCCACAGAGAAAGAAGCAGCGGCGACCGCGTTAAGGGAGACTGAGGCACGCTCGAGGCCCAGTGTGCCGCCCGCACCACGGGCCTTGGGGGAGGCCGGGGGTTCCGGGACAGGCTTCAGGGGACGTGCTGGAGCTGGGGGCGGCTGCGCGGGGCGAGCGGGGCCGGGGAGCGCTGCCGAGCTGGGGGGGCGGTGTGCCCGCCTCCTTCCCCCCTTCCCTTCCGTCACCTCCCGCCTCTGGCCCCGGGGCTGCCCGCACCCGCCTCGCCTCCAGCGCACCGGCAGCCTGTCGCAGCGGACGGCTCGAAGCTTCCCGTCCCACCACCCTCGAGCAACCACCACGCACCCCCGCACCCGCCGGAGGGGAGCCCGCGCCTCACCGCTGGCCTCTCTGCTCCCCCGCCGCCCCGGCACCCGCCACCGGGGCGCCGCCATGCTGCTGTGCCGCACTGCGCATGCGCCACGCGCCGACGGCGCGCCGGAGGGGCCACAGCCTGCGCGGAACGCCGGGCTGCAGTACCGCATTGCGGCCAGGGGGCGGCGCCCACGCCCGGCCCCGGCCCCGGGTCGGGACAGCGCGCGCCGCCGGCACGGGGCAGCGCGCGCCGCCGGCACGGGGCGGCACCCCCGCACAGCTCCGGGCAGCCCCCGACTCGCGGCTCCGACACGGCGCCGAACCCCCGCCCCTCCCTGCCCCCGACACGGACCCCGCCCTCCCGGGGGCTTTTCCCCGGGACGCGCTGCTCCATCCACCTCCCCCCCCACCCCGTGCTCACCTTCTCCCTCGCTACAGCCGCGGCCCGGCCACGGCTCTGCTCCTCCCTCGGCTCGCACCGGCCCCTCCACAGCCACCCGGGGCACGGCAGCACCGGGCCCTCCACCGGCAGCCACCCCGGCAGAGGGACGGGCCATCGCCATCAGCCGTGCTGCCCGCCCCTGGGGCTCCCCCGGCCCCGGGCCCACGACTGGAGCCCGGCAGGAACAGGGGGCCGTCGCCCCTGCCCCACAGCCCGTTCCCTCCTCCCCTGGGCTCTGGCGCAGCCCCTCGTCCCGTGCAAACCAAGCACAAACGCAGCCGCGAGGGCAAAAGGGACCGCAGGTCTTTATTCAGTCACGCACCCAGCCAGTCCCGGGAGCCGCTCTGCTCCAGGGCTCGGGGCCCCCGACGCTCCCTCTGCCCCTCCGACACCTCGGCACTCCTTCCCGCAGCTGCGCCCGTTGCTCCAGCGGGGAGCAGTCGGTCAGTCGGCTCCCGGAGCAACGCGCTGCTCGGCAGAGGCTGCCAAAAATGAGGAGCAGGGTGCAGGCCACTACAAGAGAGGAGAAAAGTGACAGATGGCTGGACACCGGCGGTGTAACGAGAAAGCACGAAGCAGGGAAAGGGACAGCAAGAGAAGGATGGGGACAGGCAGTCCCACAGAGATGGAGAAAGAAGCAGCATGGAGACAGGAAGAGTGGCAGCAGAAAGAAGAAGAGGGAGTAGGACAGAGACCGAAAATGAAGAACGGGGAGCAGGAAGGAGATGCAAAAAAAACCCTGCAGCATGATGACAGAGGAAAAAAGAATAGTGGCAGGGACCTGGACAAAGAGTGATGAGGAAATCGAATAGAATTGACATGGAGAAAGCAGTAGATCTGTGACGTGCTACGGAGCCGAGAAGGAAGGCCTCGAATCAAGGGACAGGGAGCCAGACAGAGAGCACCAAAGACAGCAAAAGTACTGACAGGCTACAGAGTAGGAGGAAAGCAAAACTAGTAACCAGGACCTGAATGGAAAGACGGGAAGAAGGAAAAAAATGCCACGGGCTGCAGGGCAGAAAGAGGGAGGACCTAAAAGATGGGGACAAGTCAGAGACAGATGGAGAAAGAAGGTACACAAGAGCAGAAAAAAAAACTAATCGTAGCAGTGTGGGAAAGAGAGGAAGCCAGGGGAGGGCCCAGGATGCAGAAGAGGGGTGACAGGGCCCCGAGGGCCCAGGACTCACCGCAGCTCTCACTCTCGGTGCTGCCGGGAGACTTTGACACTTCAGACGCTTCTCTCTCCTTCTCTCTTCCCTTCTGCTTCCATAACTCCAATCGTTTGGCTCTCCTCCACCTGAGAGAAAATGCACGTGGGTGTCTTAGAGCTCATACGAGACGCGGCTTCCTAGACAAGAAGCCTCACTGCACACTACATGCAGGAATAGGACAGACAAAAAGAGAGAATATGATGAGTGGGAAACAGAACACACAGATCGAGAGAGAACTTGAATCAGAGGAATAAACAAGGCAGGAGAGAGAGATAAAGACAGGGAAGAAGCCAGAAGAAAAAGGGTCTTTCTGGCCTCTACTCACACCCCCCCGGCCTCCCACCCCTTTCCGGCCTCCTTTTTTTTCTGGCCTCTACTCTCGCCCCCGGCCTCCCACCCCTCTGCAGCCTCCCACCCCTTTCCGGCCTTCTTTTTTTTTCTGGCCTCTACTCTCGGCCCCGGCCTCCCACCCCTCTGCAGCCTCCTATTTTTCTGGCCTCTACTTCCCCCTCCTCGGCCCCACCCCCCAGCCTCCCACCCCTCGTCAGCCTCCTACCTCCCATTTTGCTGGCCTCTACTTCATTCAGCTTCCCACCCCTCTGCAACCTCCTACCTCTTTCCAGCCTCCTACCTCCCATTTTGCTGGCCTCTGCTTCATTCAGCTTCCCACCCCTCTGCAACCTCCTACCTCTTTCCAGCCTCCATTCGCCCCCCGCAGATTCCCACCCTTTTTCAGCCTCCCACCCCCGTCCCACGGAGTGCATGACACACTGACAAAGAGAGAAAAAGGACAGAGAACAGGAAAAAAGGTACTAAGAAACAAAGAAAGGGTCAGACGAAGAAGGGGGTGGTTAGGACCCCCAACACAAACCAGCAAGGGGCTAGAGGATAGAGAGAAAGGAAGAGAAGAAAGGGCCCGGGAGCAGGACAGAGAAGGAGAGAAAGGCAAAAAGGGAGAGCCGGCTGGACAGGGAGGTACGACAAGAAACGACCAGACAGGCAGCAGGACCGAGAAAGAGAGACAGAAAAACCTGGGACAGGAAGCAGGACAGAGGGACGGCGAGAGGAAACAAGGGCCAGGGAGCAGCACAGCGGTGGAAAAAGAGGCACTGGGGCAGTAGGACAGAAAGAGAAGGAAGAAAAGCCAGAAGAAGGACGAGGAATAATAGCAAAGGGAGAGAAGGACCAAGGAGCAGGACAGATTGTCAGAGAAAGACAGCGACAGCGAGCGAGACAAGGTGATACTGAGAGAGAAAAAGGGGACAGGGAGGCAGGATAAAGTGAAAGACAGACAAAAATAAGAGACGGGGGAGCAAGACAGAGACGGAGGGGGAAAAGCCTCGGCTGGGCAGCAGAGAAGAAGGGAAAAAAAATGCACTGGGCTGCGGGACAGAGAGGGAGGAATTAAAAAACAGACACAAGGAGCAGGACAGAATGACAGAGAGAGAAAAGGGACAGAGAGCAGGACAGCATTGGTGAGAGGAAAACAACCGTGACGGGCAGTGGGAGAGAGGTATGGAGAAGGAAAAAAATACCGAGGAAGAGCGAAAGGAAAGAAAGGGCAGCTAGCTGTACAGGGGGATAGAGAAAGAAAGGATGGCAGAGCAAATGGCGTAGAGAGAGAAAGACACAAAAAACAGCAAGAGGAAGCAGAGCACAAGGACAGCAAGAGGAAAAAGGAAAGGGACAGGGAGCTGGACAGAGACGGAGCAAAAAAGCAGCAGGTACACAGGAAAAGAGACAGAAAGAGCAGGGCACAGAAAGATAGATCAGGACAGCGGCAGGATGGAGACGCAGAACAAAACCTGGGACGGTCAACCTGGGTGGGTGGGGAGCAGGTCAGAGAGCTGGAGAAAGGAAAAACACTGCTGTGGAGCAGCAGAGGGGGACGGAGAAAGAAAGAGAGGGAGGGGGAGCAGGGCAGAGAAACGGAGAGAGAAAATAAGCGATGGGGAGCAGGGCAGAGCACTAGGAAGAGGAAAATAAGACAAGGGAGAAGACCTAGGAGCTCAGAGAGAAAGAAGGGTCGAAAGAAAACACCAGATAGGTAGAGAAATCAAGAAAAACAGGGACGAGGAGCCTTGCAGGGACGGAGCACGAAAATGTAGGGCCGGTGAGCGCAAAAGAGGGAGAGAGAGGCGGAGGCAGGGGGAGGAGATGAAGAAGAAAGGAGAGACAAAGAGGGCAACGGAGCGCAGGACACACAGACAGACAGAGAAAAAGGACAGTGAACAGGAAAAAAGGGACCGAGAAACAAAGAAAGGGTCAGATCTAGACAAAGAGACCAAGAAGGGAGCGGGGGGGGGGGGCCGGTGCGCAGGGAAACCCCGAAACAAACCAGCAACGGGCTAGAGAACACAGAGGGAGAGAAAGAGAAGAAAGGGCCATGAAGCAGGACAGAGAAGGAGAGAAAGGCAAAAAGGGAGAGCCGGCTGAACAGGGACGTATAGCAAGAAATGACCGGACAGGCAGCAGGACAAAGAAATAGAAACGGGGAGCCGGCTAGAGAAATTCTGGAGGGAGAAAAAGAGGGAGAGGGAGCAGGACACAAACACAGACAGAAGACGGGAGGTACAGGGAAAGGGAAAGGAAAAGAAAAGGAAAAAGAATAAAGAAAAAAAAAATCACAGCAGCGTGGGAGAGAGGAGGATCCAGGGGAGGGCCCAAGATGCAGAAGAGGGGCGACAGGGTCCCGAAGGCCCGGCACTCACCGCTACTCTCGCTCACAGCGCTGCTGGGAGACTCTGCCGCTTCAGACGCTTCTCTCTCCTGCTCTCCTCCCTTCCTCTTCCGTAACTACGGTCGCTTGGCTGTCCTCCACCTAAGAGAAAACGTGCATGTCTTGCACCTCTTACGAGACGAGGCTCCCTAGGCATGTAGCCTCGCTCGCTCGCGCACTCCACAGCCGTACCATGCTGCTGCTGGTGACACATACAGACCCTGCGGGGCACGCTGGCGGCCTGGCCTGCTGCGGGCTACCAAGAGGGAGCCTTCCTCACCCGCAGAGGCAGGCTCTCTCCTGCCTGCAGCGCCAAGCAGCTGCCAGCCAGGTGGCCTTCCATTTCTTCTTTTTCTTCAGCCTTCTCGGGACTCTCCAAGCTTCAGCCGCGCCACCTCCTGTCTGCAGCCACTCAGCGCTCCGCCTCTCCCTTTTCGCCCCCACGCCGCCAGCACAGCGAGGCCCGGCACACGCAGCCCACACAAGCCTGGAGCGGGCACAGCCAACGGCATCCCCAGGGCAGGAACGGACAAATGCGGCCTCAGCACGGCCCCTGCCACACAGAAAGAAACAGCGGCGACCGCGTTAAGGGAGACTGAGGCACGCTCGAGGGCCAGCGTGCCGCCCGCACCACGGGCCTTGGGGGAGGCCGGGGGTTCCGGGACAGGCTTCAGGGGACGTGCTGGAGCTGGGGGCGGCTGCGCGGGGCGAGCGGGGCCGGGGAGGCGCTGCCGAGTTGCGGGGGGTGTGCCCGCCTCCTTCCCCTCTTCCCTTCCGTCACCTCCCGCCTCTGGCCCCGGGGCTGACCGCACCCGGCTCACCTCCAGCGCACCAGCAGCCTGCCGCAGCGGGCGGCTCCGAGCTTCCCGTCCCACCACCCTCGGGCAGCCACCACGCACTCCCGCACCCGCCGGAGGGGAGCCCGCGCCTCACCGCTGGCCTCTCTGCTCCTCCGCCGCCCGGCACCCGCCACCGGGGCGCCGCCATGCTGCTCCGCCGCAACGCGCATGCGTCACGCGCCGACGGCGCGCCGGAGGGGCCAGACCCTGCGCGGAGCGCCGGGCTGCAGTACCGCATTGCGGCCAGAGGGCGGCGCCAGCGGGTACGGCGCGGCGCCGCCGCCCGGCCCCGGGCAGCCCGCGCTGCCGGCACGGGGCGGCACCCCCGCACGGCTCCAGGCAGCGCGCTGCCGCGCGCCTCCCGCTCCGGGCAGCCCCCGACTCGCGGCTCCGACACGGCGCCGCACCCCCGCCGCTCCTTGCCCCCGACACGGACCCCGCCCTCCCGGGGGCTTTTCCCCGGGACCCGCCGCTCCATCCACTCCACTCCCCCCCCACACCCGCGCTCACCTTCTCCCTCGCTGCAGCCGCAGCCCGGCCACGGCTCCGCTCCTCCGCCCTCGGCTCGCACCGGCTCCTCCACGGCCACCCGGGGCACGGCAGCACCGGGCCCTCCACCGGCAGAGGGAGGGGCCATCGCCACCAGCCCCGCTGCTCACGGCTGGAGCCCACGATGCCGTCATTGGGGCACAGCACCTGCGCCACCCGAACCGCAGTGCCGCAGTTTGGTCACCGGGTGGCAGAAGCGAGCTCTGCGGCACGCGCTCTCCAGGCGCGGCCGCACCGCTTGCTGGGGACGGGGTGCAGCGGGAAGGCTGCAGAAAAACACACGGAACCGGCCACAGAACTACCCTTCGTCCCGCGCAGCGGGGGCTGCGGCGGGACCAAGGACAGCGCCTCGCCGCACACGCCCGAGAGCACTGCGGCTGCCCGGCAGCCGAGTCCCTGAAAACGACACCTCCCGGCGTGCCCTGGCCAGCACGGCTCGGCCTCCCGGCAGTCGGAAGACTACACCTCCCGGCATGCCCCGGGGCAGCAGCGCGGCCAACTGCGAGCCCCGCGCCCCAGCACTACAGCTCCCAGCACGCCGCGGGAGCTGCGGGCCTCCGCTTGCGGGGACACCGTGCCCGAAACGGCGCCGGACCCCCGCCGTTCCTTGCCTCCCACACGGACCCCACTCGGCAGGTACCCCCGCCCGCCTCGGGGCTTTCCCCGGGACCCGCCGCTCCATCGACCGCCCCGCCCGCCCCGCGCTCACCTTCTCCCTCGCTGCAGCCGCAGCCCGGCCACGGCTCCACTCCTCCCTCTCTAACCAGGGTGATAGAATCAGTTGACCATAAACATGAACAGTGCTGCTATGTTCCTGGTACAGCCCTACCCACCTGGACATTAGGTCTGGGAACAGAGGGTCTAGTCTCTAGGTAACCATTAACGCTAACCACAGTGGGTAATTGTGTTTTTGTCAAGAGAAATGATGGAGTGTGGTTCTGTGAAACAAACTGAAGAAACTGACCAGGTTTGCCAAGATTGCGAGCCCAGCAGGTAAAAGGTGATTCTGGCAGGGGGAGATCGCGACCACCGACTCACTGACCCCCTACTCAAGCAATACCACCTACTCAAAAAGAAACAATAGAAGAGGGTAACTGAGTCTGCGCAACCATTTACCTAAGAAGCGAGAAAAGTTTACACCAGTCGCCAAAGAGAATAATATTGAATATCCATGAATAAAATAAATATGTATATTTTTGATCTGTATAAACTGTACGGAAAAGGTATGAGGTATGCACGTTTGGTGGAATTATCCCCCATGCATCCAGCGCTGCAATAAAGAATGCCTGCCTTTTAACACTACATTGGTGTTACGAGGTTTTGTTCCCAGATTTTCGGTGACACCTCGGCTCGCACCGGCCCCTCCACGGCCACCCGGGGCACGGCAGCACCGGGCCCTCCACCGGCTGAGGGAGGGGCCGTCGTCATCAGCCCCGCTGCCCGTCCCCTCCTCCCCTGGGCTCTGGCGCATCCCCTCGTCCCATGCAAACCAAGCACAAACGCAGCCAGCAGGGCAAAAGGGACCGCAGGTGTTCATTCCGTCACGCACCCAGCCAGTCCCGGGAGCCGCTCTGCTCCAGGGCTCGGGGCCCCCGACGCTCCCTCTGCCCCTCCGACACCTCGGCACTCCTTCCCGCAGCTGCGCCCGTTGCTCCAGCGGGGAGCAGTCGGTCAGTCGGCTCCCGGAGCAACGCGCTGCTCGGCAGAGGCTGCCAAAAATGAGGAGCAGGGTGCAGGCCACTACAAGAGAGGAGAAAAGTGACAGATGGCTGGACACCGGCGGTGTAACGAGAAAGCACGAAGCAGGGAAAGGGACAGCAAGAGAAGGATGGGGACAGGCAGTCCCACAGAGATGGAGAAAGAAGCAGCATGGAGACAGGAAGAGTGGCAGCAGAAAGAAGAAGAGGGAGTAGGACAGAGACCGAAAATGAAGAACGGGGAGCAGGAAGGAGATGCAAAAAAAACCCTGCAGCATGATGACAGAGGAAAAAAGAATAGTGGCAGGGACCTGGACAAAGAGTGATGAGGAAATCGAATAGAATTGACATGGAGAAAGCAGTAGATCTGTGACGTGCTACGGAGCCGAGAAGGAAGGCCTCGAATCAAGGGACAGGGAGCCAGACAGAGAGCACCAAAGACAGCAAAAGTACTGACAGGCTACAGAGTAGGAGGAAAGCAAAACTAGTAACCAGGACCTGAATGGAAAGACGGGAAGAAGGAAAAAAATGCCACGGGCTGCAGGGCAGAAAGAGGGAGGACCTAAAAGATGGGGACAAGTCAGAGACAGATGGAGAAAGAAGGTACACAAGAGCAGAAAAAAAAACTAATCGTAGCAGTGTGGGAAAGAGAGGAAGCCAGGGGAGGGCCCAGGATGCAGAAGAGGGGTGACAGGGCCCCGAGGGCCCAGGACTCACCGCAGCTCTCACTCTCGGTGCTGCCGGGAGACTTTGACACTTCAGACGCTTCTCTCTCCTTCTCTCTTCCCTTCTGCTTCCATAACTCCAATCGTTTGGCTCTCCTCCACCTGAGAGAAAATGCACGTGGGTGTCTTAGAGCTCATACGAGACGCGGCTTCCTAGACAAGAAGCCTCACTGCACACTACATGCAGGAATAGGACAGACAAAAAGAGAGAATATGATGAGTGGGAAACAGAACACACAGATCGAGAGAGAACTTGAATCAGAGGAATAAACAAGGCAGGAGAGAGAGATAAAGACAGGGAAGAAGCCAGAAGAAAAAGGGTCTTTCTGGCCTCTACTCACACCCCCCCGGCCTCCCACCCCTTTCCGGCCTCCTTTTTTTTCTGGCCTCTACTCTCGCCCCCGGCCTCCCACCCCTCTGCAGCCTCCCACCCCTTTCCGGCCTTCTTTTTTTTTCTGGCCTCTACTCTCGGCCCCGGCCTCCCACCCCTCTGCAGCCTCCTATTTTTCTGGCCTCTACTTCCCCCTCCTCGGCCCCACCCCCCAGCCTCCCACCCCTCGTCAGCCTCCTACCTCCCATTTTGCTGGCCTCTACTTCATTCAGCTTCCCACCCCTCTGCAACCTCCTACCTCTTTCCAGCCTCCTACCTCCCATTTTGCTGGCCTCTGCTTCATTCAGCTTCCCACCCCTCTGCAACCTCCTACCTCTTTCCAGCCTCCATTCGCCCCCCGCAGATTCCCACCCTTTTTCAGCCTCCCACCCCCGTCCCACGGAGTGCATGACACACTGACAAAGAGAGAAAAAGGACAGAGAACAGGAAAAAAGGTACTAAGAAACAAAGAAAGGGTCAGACGAAGAAGGGGGTGGTTAGGACCCCCAACACAAACCAGCAAGGGGCTAGAGGATAGAGAGAAAGGAAGAGAAGAAAGGGCCCGGGAGCAGGACAGAGAAGGAGAGAAAGGCAAAAAGGGAGAGCCGGCTGGACAGGGAGGTACGACAAGAAACGACCAGACAGGCAGCAGGACCGAGAAAGAGAGACAGAAAAACCTGGGACAGGAAGCAGGACAGAGGGACGGCGAGAGGAAACAAGGGCCAGGGAGCAGCACAGCGGTGGAAAAAGAGGCACTGGGGCAGTAGGACAGAAAGAGAAGGAAGAAAAGCCAGAAGAAGGACGAGGAATAATAGCAAAGGGAGAGAAGGACCAAGGAGCAGGACAGATTGTCAGAGAAAGACAGCGACAGCGAGCGAGACAAGGTGATACTGAGAGAGAAAAAGGGGACAGGGAGGCAGGATAAAGTGAAAGACAGACAAAAATAAGAGACGGGGGAGCAAGACAGAGACGGAGGGGGAAAAGCCTCGGCTGGGCAGCAGAGAAGAAGGGAAAAAAAATGCACTGGGCTGCGGGACAGAGAGGGAGGAATTAAAAAACAGACACAAGGAGCAGGACAGAATGACAGAGAGAGAAAAGGGACAGAGAGCAGGACAGCATTGGTGAGAGGAAAACAACCGTGACGGGCAGTGGGAGAGAGGTATGGAGAAGGAAAAAAATACCGAGGAAGAGCGAAAGGAAAGAAAGGGCAGCTAGCTGTACAGGGGGATAGAGAAAGAAAGGATGGCAGAGCAAATGGCGTAGAGAGAGAAAGGCACAAAAAACAGCAAGAGGAAGCAGAGCACAAGGACAGCAAGAGGAAAAAGGAAAGGGACAGGGAGCTGGACAGAGACGGAGCAAAAAAGCAGCAGGTACACAGGAAAAGAGACAGAAAGAGCAGGGCACAGAAAGATAGATCAGGACAGCGGCAGGATGGAGACGCAGAACAAAACCTGGGACGGTCAACCTGGGTGGGTGGGGAGCAGGTCAGAGAGCTGGAGAAAGGAAAAACACTGCTGTGGAGCAGCAGAGGGGGACGGAGAAAGAAAGAGAGGGAGGGGGAGCAGGGCAGAGAAACGGAGAGAGAAAATAAGCGATGGGGAGCAGGGCAGAGCACTAGGAAGAGGAAAATAAGACAAGGGAGAAGACCTAGGAGCTCAGAGAGAAAGAAGGGTCGAAAGAAAACACCAGATAGGTAGAGAAATCAAGAAAAACAGGGACGAGGAGCCTTGCAGGGACGGAGCACGAAAATGTAGGGCCGGTGAGCGCAAAAGAGGGAGAGAGAGGCGGAGGCAGGGGGAGGAGATGAAGAAGAAAGGAGAGACAAAGAGGGCAACGGAGCGCAGGACACACAGACAGACAGAGAAAAAGGACAGTGAACAGGAAAAAAGGGACCGAGAAACAAAGAAAGGGTCAGATCTAGACAAAGAGACCAAGAAGGGAGCGGGGGGGGGGGGGCCGGTGCGCAGGGAAACCCCGAAACAAACCAGCAACGGGCTAGAGAACACAGAGGGAGAGAAAGAGAAGAAAGGGCCATGAAGCAGGACAGAGAAGGAGAGAAAGGCAAAAAGGGAGAGCCGGCTGAACAGGGACGTATAGCAAGAAATGACCGGACAGGCAGCAGGACAAAGAAATAGAAACGGGGAGCCGGCTAGAGAAATTCTGGAGGGAGAAAAAGAGGGAGAGGGAGCAGGACACAAACACAGACAGAAGACGGGAGGTACAGGGAAAGGGAAAGGAAAAGAAAAGGAAAAAGAATAAAGAAAAAAAAAATCACAGCAGCGTGGGAGAGAGGAGGATCCAGGGGAGGGCCCAAGATGCAGAAGAGGGGCGACAGGGTCCCGAAGGCCCGGCACTCACCGCTACTCTCGCTCACAGCGCTGCTGGGAGACTCTGCCGCTTCAGACGCTTCTCTCTCCTGCTCTCCTCCCTTCCTCTTCCGTAACTACGGTCGCTTGGCTGTCCTCCACCTAAGAGAAAACGTGCATGTCTTGCACCTCTTACGAGACGAGGCTCCCTAGGCATGTAGCCTCGCTCGCTCGCTCGCGCACTCCACAGCCGTACCATGCTGCTGCTGGTGACACATACAGACCCTGCGGGGCACGCTGGCGGCCTGGCCTGCTGCGGGCTACCAAGAGGGAGCCTTCCTCACCCGCAGAGGCAGGCTCTCTCCTGCCTGCAGCGCCAAGCAGCTGCCAGCCAGGTGGCCTTCCATTTCTTCTTTTTCTTCAGCCTTCTCGGGACTCTCCAAGCTTCAGCCGCGCCACCTCCTGTCTGCAGCCACTCAGCGCTCCGCCTCTCCCTTTTCGCCCCCACGCCGCCAGCACAGCGAGGCCCGGCACACGCAGCCCACACAAGCCTGGAGCGGGCACAGCCAACGGCATCCCCAGGGCAGGAACGGACAAATGCGGCCTCAGCACGGCCCCTGCCACACAGAAAGAAACAGCGGCGACCGCGTTAAGGGAGACTGAGGCACGCTCGAGGGCCAGCGTGCCGCCCGCACCACGGGCCTTGGGGGAGGCCGGGGGTTCCGGGACAGGCTTCAGGGGACGTGCTGGAGCTGGGGGCGGCTGCGCGGGGCGAGCGGGGCCGGGGAGGCGCTGCCGAGTTGCGGGGGGTGTGCCCGCCTCCTTCCCCTCTTCCCTTCCGTCACCTCCCGCCTCTGGCCCCGGGGCTGACCGCACCCGGCTCACCTCCAGCGCACCAGCAGCCTGCCGCAGCGGGCGGCTCCGAGCTTCCCGTCCCACCACCCTCGGGCAGCCACCACGCACTCCCGCACCCGCCGGAGGGGAGCCCGCGCCTCACCGCTGGCCTCTCTGCTCCTCCGCCGCCCGGCACCCGCCACCGGGGCGCCGCCATGCTGCTCCGCCGCAACGCGCATGCGTCACGCGCCGACGGCGCGCCGGAGGGGCCAGACCCTGCGCGGAGCGCCGGGCTGCAGTACCGCATTGCGGCCAGAGGGCGGCGCCAGCGGGTACGGCGCGGCGCCGCCGCCCGGCCCCGGGCAGCCCGCGCTGCCGGCACGGGGCGGCACCCCCGCACGGCTCCAGGCAGCGCGCTGCCGCGCGCCTCCCGCTCCGGGCAGCCCCCGACTCGCGGCTCCGACACGGCGCCGCACCCCCGCCGCTCCTTGCCCCCGACACGGACCCCGCCCTCCCGGGGGCTTTTCCCCGGGACCCGCCGCTCCATCCACTCCACTCCCCCCCCACACCCGCGCTCACCTTCTCCCTCGCTGCAGCCGCAGCCCGGCCACGGCTCCGCTCCTCCGCCCTCGGCTCGCACCGGCTCCTCCACGGCCACCCGGGGCACGGCAGCACCGGGCCCTCCACCGGCAGAGGGAGGGGCCATCGCCACCAGCCCCGCTGCTCACGGCTGGAGCCCACGATGCCGTCATTGGGGCACAGCACCTGCGCCACCCGAACCGCAGTGCCGCAGTTTGGTCACCGGGTGGCAGAAGCGAGCTCTGCGGCACGCGCTCTCCAGGCGCGGCCGCACCGCTTGCTGGGGACGGGGTGCAGCGGGAAGGCTGCAGAAAACCACACGGAACCGGCCACAGAACTACCCTTCGTCCCGCGCAGCGGGGGCTGCGGCGGGACCAAGGACAGCGCCTCGCCGCACACGCCCGAGAGCACTGCGGCTGCCCGGCAGCCGAGTCCCTGAAAACGACACCTCCCGGCGTGCCCTGGCCAGCACGGCTCGGCCGCCCGGCAGTCGGAAGACTACACCTCCCGGCATGCCCCGGGGCAGCAGCGCGGCCAACCGCGAGCCCCGCGCCCCAGCACTACAGCTCCCAGCACGCCGCGGGAGCTGCGGGCCTCCGCTTGCGGGGACACCGTGCCCGAAACGGCGCCGGACCCCCGCCGCTCCTTGCCTCCCACACGGACCCCACTCGGCAGGTACCCCCGCCCGCCTCGGGGCTTTCCCCGGGACCCGCCGCTCCATCGACCGCCCCGCCCGCCCCGCGCTCACCTTCTCCCTCGCTGCAGCCGCAGCCCGGCCACGGCTCCACTCCTCCCTCTCTAACCAGGGTGATAGAATCAGTTGACCATAAACATGAACAGTGCTGCTATGTTCCTGGTACAGCCCTACCCACCTGGACATTAGGTCTGGGAACAGAGGGTCTAGTCTCTAGGTAACCATTAACGCTAACCACAGTGGGTAATTGTGTTTTTGTCAAGAGAAATGATGGAGTGTGGTTCTGTGAAACAAACTGAAGAAACTGACCAGGTTTGCCAAGATTGCGAGCCCAGCAGGTAAAAGGTGATTCTGGCAGGGGGAGATCGCGACCACCGACTCACTGACCCCCTACTCAAGCAATACCACCTACTCAAAAAGAAACAATAGAAGAGGGTAACTGAGTCTGCGCAACCATTTACCTAAGAAGCGAGAAAAGTTTACACCAGTCGCCAAAGAGAATAATATTGAATATCCATGAATAAAATAAATATGTATATTTTTGATCTGTATAAACTGTACGGAAAAGGTATGAGGTATGCACGTTTGGTGGAATTATCCCCCATGCATCCAGCGCTGCAATAAAGAATGCCTGCCTTTTAACACTACATTGGTGTTACGAGGTTTTGTTCCCAGATTTTCGGTGACACCTCGGCTCGCACCGGCCCCTCCACGGCCACCCGGGGCACGGCAGCACCGGGCCCTCCACCGGCTGAGGGAGGGGCCGTCGTCATCAGCCCCGCTGCCCGTCCCCTCCTCCCCTGGGCTCTGGCGCATCCCCTCGTCCCATGCAAACCAAGCACAAACGCAGCCAGCAGGGCAAAAGGGACCGCAGGTGTTCATTCCGTCACGCACCCAGCCAGTCCCGGGAGCCGCTCTGCTCCAGGGCTCGGGGCCCCCGACGCTCCCTCTGCCCCTCCGACACCTCGGCACTCCTTCCCGCAGCTGCGCCCGTTGCTCCAGCGGGGAGCAGTCGGTCAGTCGGCTCCCGGAGCAACGCGCTGCTCGGCAGAGGCTGCCAAAAATGAGGAGCAGGGTGCAGGCCACTACAAGAGAGGAGAAAAGTGACAGATGGCTGGACACCGGCGGTGTAACGAGAAAGCACGAAGCAGGGAAAGGGACAGCAAGAGAAGGATGGGGACAGGCAGTCCCACAGAGATGGAGAAAGAAGCAGCATGGAGACAGGAAGAGTGGCAGCAGAAAGAAGAAGAGGGAGTAGGACAGAGACCGAAAATGAAGAACGGGGAGCAGGAAGGAGATGCAAAAAAAACCCTGCAGCATGATGACAGAGGAAAAAAGAATAGTGGCAGGGACCTGGACAAAGAGTGATGAGGAAATCGAATAGAATTGACATGGAGAAAGCAGTAGATCTGTGACGTGCTACGGAGCCGAGAAGGAAGGCCTCGAATCAAGGGACAGGGAGCCAGACAGAGAGCACCAAAGACAGCAAAAGTACTGACAGGCTACAGAGTAGGAGGAAAGCAAAACTAGTAACCAGGACCTGAATGGAAAGACGGGAAGAAGGAAAAAAATGCCACGGGCTGCAGGGCAGAAAGAGGGAGGACCTAAAAGATGGGGACAAGTCAGAGACAGATGGAGAAAGAAGGTACACAAGAGCAGAAAAAAAAACTAATCGTAGCAGTGTGGGAAAGAGAGGAAGCCAGGGGAGGGCCCAGGATGCAGAAGAGGGGTGACAGGGCCCCGAGGGCCCAGGACTCACCGCAGCTCTCACTCTCGGTGCTGCCGGGAGACTTTGACACTTCAGACGCTTCTCTCTCCTTCTCTCTTCCCTTCTGCTTCCATAACTCCAATCGTTTGGCTCTCCTCCACCTGAGAGAAAATGCACGTGGGTGTCTTAGAGCTCATACGAGACGCGGCTTCCTAGACAAGAAGCCTCACTGCACACTACATGCAGGAATAGGACAGACAAAAAGAGAGAATATGATGAGTGGGAAACAGAACACACAGATCGAGAGAGAACTTGAATCAGAGGAATAAACAAGGCAGGAGAGAGAGATAAAGACAGGGAAGAAGCCAGAAGAAAAAGGGTCTTTCTGGCCTCTACTCACACCCCCCCGGCCTCCCACCCCTTTCCGGCCTCCTTTTTTTTCTGGCCTCTACTCTCGCCCCCGGCCTCCCACCCCTCTGCAGCCTCCCACCCCTTTCCGGCCTTCTTTTTTTTTCTGGCCTCTACTCTCGGCCCCGGCCTCCCACCCCTCTGCAGCCTCCTATTTTTCTGGCCTCTACTTCCCCCTCCTCGGCCCCACCCCCCAGCCTCCCACCCCTCGTCAGCCTCCTACCTCCCATTTTGCTGGCCTCTACTTCATTCAGCTTCCCACCCCTCTGCAACCTCCTACCTCTTTCCAGCCTCCTACCTCCCATTTTGCTGGCCTCTGCTTCATTCAGCTTCCCACCCCTCTGCAACCTCCTACCTCTTTCCAGCCTCCATTCGCCCCCCGCAGATTCCCACCCTTTTTCAGCCTCCCACCCCCGTCCCACGGAGTGCATGACACACTGACAAAGAGAGAAAAAGGACAGAGAACAGGAAAAAAGGTACTAAGAAACAAAGAAAGGGTCAGACGAAGAAGGGGGTGGTTAGGACCCCCAACACAAACCAGCAAGGGGCTAGAGGATAGAGAGAAAGGAAGAGAAGAAAGGGCCCGGGAGCAGGACAGAGAAGGAGAGAAAGGCAAAAAGGGAGAGCCGGCTGGACAGGGAGGTACGACAAGAAACGACCAGACAGGCAGCAGGACCGAGAAAGAGAGACAGAAAAACCTGGGACAGGAAGCAGGACAGAGGGACGGCGAGAGGAAACAAGGGCCAGGGAGCAGCACAGCGGTGGAAAAAGAGGCACTGGGGCAGTAGGACAGAAAGAGAAGGAAGAAAAGCCAGAAGAAGGACGAGGAATAATAGCAAAGGGAGAGAAGGACCAAGGAGCAGGACAGATTGTCAGAGAAAGACAGCGACAGCGAGCGAGACAAGGTGATACTGAGAGAGAAAAAGGGGACAGGGAGGCAGGATAAAGTGAAAGACAGACAAAAATAAGAGACGGGGGAGCAAGACAGAGACGGAGGGGGAAAAGCCTCGGCTGGGCAGCAGAGAAGAAGGGAAAAAAAATGCACTGGGCTGCGGGACAGAGAGGGAGGAATTAAAAAACAGACACAAGGAGCAGGACAGAATGACAGAGAGAGAAAAGGGACAGAGAGCAGGACAGCATTGGTGAGAGGAAAACAACCGTGACGGGCAGTGGGAGAGAGGTATGGAGAAGGAAAAAAATACCGAGGAAGAGCGAAAGGAAAGAAAGGGCAGCTAGCTGTACAGGGGGATAGAGAAAGAAAGGATGGCAGAGCAAATGGCGTAGAGAGAGAAAGGCACAAAAAACAGCAAGAGGAAGCAGAGCACAAGGACAGCAAGAGGAAAAAGGAAAGGGACAGGGAGCTGGACAGAGACGGAGCAAAAAAGCAGCAGGTACACAGGAAAAGAGACAGAAAGAGCAGGGCACAGAAAGATAGATCAGGACAGCGGCAGGATGGAGACGCAGAACAAAACCTGGGACGGTCAACCTGGGTGGGTGGGGAGCAGGTCAGAGAGCTGGAGAAAGGAAAAACACTGCTGTGGAGCAGCAGAGGGGGACGGAGAAAGAAAGAGAGGGAGGGGGAGCAGGGCAGAGAAACGGAGAGAGAAAATAAGCGATGGGGAGCAGGGCAGAGCACTAGGAAGAGGAAAATAAGACAAGGGAGAAGACCTAGGAGCTCAGAGAGAAAGAAGGGTCGAAAGAAAACACCAGATAGGTAGAGAAATCAAGAAAAACAGGGACGAGGAGCCTTGCAGGGACGGAGCACGAAAATGTAGGGCCGGTGAGCGCAAAAGAGGGAGAGAGAGGCGGAGGCAGGGGGAGGAGATGAAGAAGAAAGGAGAGACAAAGAGGGCAACGGAGCGCAGGACACACAGACAGACAGAGAAAAAGGACAGTGAACAGGAAAAAAGGGACCGAGAAACAAAGAAAGGGTCAGATCTAGACAAAGAGACCAAGAAGGGAGCGGGGGGGGGGGGCCGGTGCGCAGGGAAACCCCGAAACAAACCAGCAACGGGCTAGAGAACACAGAGGGAGAGAAAGAGAAGAAAGGGCCATGAAGCAGGACAGAGAAGGAGAGAAAGGCAAAAAGGGAGAGCCGGCTGAACAGGGACGTATAGCAAGAAATGACCGGACAGGCAGCAGGACAAAGAAATAGAAACGGGGAGCCGGCTAGAGAAATTCTGGAGGGAGAAAAAGAGGGAGAGGGAGCAGGACACAAACACAGACAGAAGACGGGAGGTACAGGGAAAGGGAAAGGAAAAGAAAAGGAAAAAGAATAAAGAAAAAAAAAATCACAGCAGCGTGGGAGAGAGGAGGATCCAGGGGAGGGCCCAAGATGCAGAAGAGGGGCGACAGGGTCCCGAAGGCCCGGCACTCACCGCTACTCTCGCTCACAGCGCTGCTGGGAGACTCTGCCGCTTCAGACGCTTCTCTCTCCTGCTCTCCTCCCTTCCTCTTCCGTAACTACGGTCGCTTGGCTGTCCTCCACCTAAGAGAAAACGTGCATGTCTTGCACCTCTTACGAGACGAGGCTCCCTAGGCATGTAGCCTCGCTCGCTCGCTCGCGCACTCCACAGCCGTACCATGCTGCTGCTGGTGACACATACAGACCCTGCGGGGCACGCTGGCGGCCTGGCCTGCTGCGGGCTACCAAGAGGGAGCCTTCCTCACCCGCAGAGGCAGGCTCTCTCCTGCCTGCAGCGCCAAGCAGCTGCCAGCCAGGTGGCCTTCCATTTCTTCTTTTTCTTCAGCCTTCTCGGGACTCTCCAAGCTTCAGCCGCGCCACCTCCTGTCTGCAGCCACTCAGCGCTCCGCCTCTCCCTTTTCGCCCCCACGCCGCCAGCACAGCGAGGCCCGGCACACGCAGCCCACACAAGCCTGGAGCGGGCACAGCCAACGGCATCCCCAGGGCAGGAACGGACAAATGCGGCCTCAGCACGGCCCCTGCCACACAGAAAGAAACAGCGGCGACCGCGTTAAGGGAGACTGAGGCACGCTCGAGGGCCAGCGTGCCGCCCGCACCACGGGCCTTGGGGGAGGCCGGGGGTTCCGGGACAGGCTTCAGGGGACGTGCTGGAGCTGGGGGCGGCTGCGCGGGGCGAGCGGGGCCGGGGAGGCGCTGCCGAGTTGCGGGGGGTGTGCCCGCCTCCTTCCCCTCTTCCCTTCCGTCACCTCCCGCCTCTGGCCCCGGGGCTGACCGCACCCGGCTCACCTCCAGCGCACCAGCAGCCTGCCGCAGCGGGCGGCTCCGAGCTTCCCGTCCCACCACCCTCGGGCAGCCACCACGCACTCCCGCACCCGCCGGAGGGGAGCCCGCGCCTCACCGCTGGCCTCTCTGCTCCTCCGCCGCCCGGCACCCGCCACCGGGGCGCCGCCATGCTGCTCCGCCGCAACGCGCATGCGTCACGCGCCGACGGCGCGCCGGAGGGGCCAGACCCTGCGCGGAGCGCCGGGCTGCAGTACCGCATTGCGGCCAGAGGGCGGCGCCAGCGGGTACGGCGCGGCGCCGCCGCCCGGCCCCGGGCAGCCCGCGCTGCCGGCACGGGGCGGCACCCCCGCACGGCTCCAGGCAGCGCGCTGCCGCGCGCCTCCCGCTCCGGGCAGCCCCCGACTCGCGGCTCCGACACGGCGCCGCACCCCCGCCGCTCCTTGCCCCCGACACGGACCCCGCCCTCCCGGGGGCTTTTCCCCGGGACCCGCCGCTCCATCCACTCCACTCCCCCCCCACACCCGCGCTCACCTTCTCCCTCGCTGCAGCCGCAGCCCGGCCACGGCTCCGCTCCTCCGCCCTCGGCTCGCACCGGCTCCTCCACGGCCACCCGGGGCACGGCAGCACCGGGCCCTCCACCGGCAGAGGGAGGGGCCATCGCCACCAGCCCCGCTGCTCACGGCTGGAGCCCACGATGCCGTCATTGGGGCACAGCACCTGCGCCACCCGAACCGCAGTGCCGCAGTTTGGTCACCGGGTGGCAGAAGCGAGCTCTGCGGCACGCGCTCTCCAGGCGCGGCCGCACCGCTTGCTGGGGACGGGGTGCAGCGGGAAGGCTGCAGAAAAACACACGGAACCGGCCACAGAACTACCCTTCGTCCCGCGCAGCGGGGGCTGCGGCGGGACCAAGGACAGCGCCTCGCCGCACACGCCCGAGAGCACTGCGGCTGCCCGGCAGCCGAGTCCCTGAAAACGACACCTCCCGGCGTGCCCTGGCCAGCACGGCTCGGCCGCCCGGCAGTCGGAAGACTACACCTCCCGGCATGCCCCGGGGCAGCAGCGCGGCCAACCGCGAGCCCCGCGCCCCAGCACTACAGCTCCCAGCACGCCGCGGGAGCTGCGGGCCTCCGCTTGCGGGGACACCGTGCCCGAAACGGCGCCCGACCCCCGCCGCTCCTTGCCTCCCACACGGACCCCACTCGGCAGGTACCCCCGCCCGCCTCGGGGCTTTCCCCGGGACCCGCCGCTCCATCGACCGCCCCGCCCGCCCCGCGCTCACCTTCTCCCTCGCTGCAGCCGCAGCCCGGCCACGGCTCCACTCCTCCCTCTCTAACCAGGGTGATAGAATCAGTTGACCATAAACATGAACAGTGCTGCTATGTTCCTGGTACAGCCCTACCCACCTGGACATTAGGTCTGGGAACAGAGGGTCTAGTCTCTAGGTAACCATTAACGCTAACCACAGTGGGTAATTGTGTTTTTGTCAAGAGAAATGATGGAGTGTGGTTCTGTGAAACAAACTGAAGAAACTGACCAGGTTTGCCAAGATTGCGAGCCCAGCAGGTAAAAGGTGATTCTGGCAGGGGGAGATCGCGACCACCGACTCACTGACCCCCTACTCAAGCAATACCACCTACTCAAAAAGAAACAATAGAAGAGGGTAACTGAGTCTGCGCAACCATTTACCTAAGAAGCGAGAAAAGTTTACACCAGTCGCCAAAGAGAATAATATTGAATATCCATGAATAAAATAAATATGTATATTTTTGATCTGTATAAACTGTACGGAAAAGGTATGAGGTATGCACGTTTGGTGGAATTATCCCCCATGCATCCAGCGCTGCAATAAAGAATGCCTGCCTTTTAACACTACATTGGTGTTACGAGGTTTTGTTCCCAGATTTTCGGTGACACCTCGGCTCGCACCGGCCCCTCCACGGCCACCCGGGGCACGGCAGCACCGGGCCCTCCACCGGCTGAGGGAGGGGCCGTCGTCATCAGCCCCGCTGCCCGTCCCCTCCTCCCCTGGGCTCTGGCGCATCCCCTCGTCCCATGCAAACCAAGCACAAACGCAGCCAGCAGGGCAAAAGGGACCGCAGGTGTTCATTCCGTCACGCACCCAGCCAGTCCCGGGAGCCGCTCTGCTCCAGGGCTCGGGGCCCCCGACGCTCCCTCTGTCCCTCCGACACCTCGGCACTCCTTCCCGCAGCTGCGCCCGTTGCTCCAGCGGGGAGCAGTCGGTCAGTCGGCTCCCGGAGCAATGCGCTGCTCGGCAGAGGCTGCCAAAAATGAGGAGCAGGGTGCAGGCCACTACAAGAGAGGAGAAAAGTGACAGATGGCTGGACACCGGCGGTGTAACGAGAAAGCACGAAGCAGGGAAAGGGACAGCAAGAGAAGGATGGGGACAGGCAGTCCCACAGAGATGGAGAAAGAAGCAGCATGGAGACAGGAAGAGTGGCAGCAGAAAGAAGAAGAGGGAGTAGGACAGAGACCGAAAATGAAGAACGGGGAGCAGGAAGGAGATGCAAAAAAAACCCTGCAGCATGATGACAGAGGAAAAAAGAATAGTGGCAGGGACCTGGACAAAGAGTGATGAGGAAATCGAATAGAATTGACATGGAGAAAGCAGTAGATCTGTGACGTGCTACGGAGCCGAGAAGGAAGGCCTCGAATCAAGGGACAGGGAGCCAGACAGAGAGCACCAAAGACAGCAAAAGTACTGACAGGCTACAGAGTAGGAGGAAAGCAAAACTAGTAACCAGGACCTGAATGGAAAGACGGGAAGAAGGAAAAAAATGCCACGGGCTGCAGGGCAGAAAGAGGGAGGACCTAAAAGATGGGGACAAGTCAGAGACAGATGGAGAAAGAAGGTACACAAGAGCAGAAAAAAAAACTAATCGTAGCAGTGTGGGAAAGAGAGGAAGCCAGGGGAGGGCCCAGGATGCAGAAGAGGGGTGACAGGGCCTCGAGGGCCCAGGACTCACCGCAGCTCTCACTCTCGGTGCTGCCGGGAGACTTTGACACTTCAGACGCTTCTCTCTCCTTCTCTCTTCCCTTCTGCTTCCATAACTCCAATCGTTTGGCTCTCCTCCACCTGAGAGAAAATGCACGTGGGTGTCTTAGAGCTCATACGAGACGCGGCTTCCTAGACAAGAAGCCTCACTGCACACTACATGCAGGAATAGGACAGACAAAAAGAGAGAATATGATGAGTGGGAAACAGAACACACAGATCGAGAGAGAACTTGAATCAGAGGAATAAACAAGGCAGGAGAGAGAGATAAAGACAGGGAAGAAGCCAGAAGAAAAAGGGTCTTTCTGGCCTCTACTCACACCCCCCCGGCCTCCCACCCCTTTCCGGCCTCCTTTTTTTTCTGGCCTCTACTCTCGCCCCCGGCCTCCCACCCCTCTGCAGCCTCCCACCCCTTTCCGGCCTTCTTTTTTTTTCTGGCCTCTACTCTCGGCCCCGGCCTCCCACCCCTCTGCAGCCTCCTATTTTTCTGGCCTCTACTTCCCCCTCCTCGGCCCCACCCCCCAGCCTCCCACCCCTCGTCAGCCTCCTACCTCCCATTTTGCTGGCCTCTACTTCATTCAGCTTCCCACCCCTCTGCAACCTCCTACCTCTTTCCAGCCTCCTACCTCCCATTTTGCTGGCCTCTACTTCATTCAGCTTCCCACCCCTCTGCAACCTCCTACCTCTTTCCAGCCTCCATTCGCCCCCCCGCAGATTCCCACCCTTTTTCAGCCTCCCACCCCCGTCCCACGGAGTGCATGACACACTGACAAAGAGAGAAAAAGGACAGAGAACAGGAAAAAAGGTACTAAGAAACAAAGAAAGGGTCAGACGAAGAAGGGGGTGGTTAGGACCCCCAACACAAACCAGCAAGGGGCTAGAGGATAGAGAGAAAGGAAGAGAAGAAAGGGCCCGGGAGCAGGACAGAGAAGGAGAGAAAGGCAAAAAGGGAGAGCCGGCTGGACAGGGAGGTACGACAAGAAACGACCAGACAGGCAGCAGGACCGAGAAAGAGAGACAGAAAAACCTGGGACAGGAAGCAGGACAGAGGGACGGCGAGAGGAAACAAGGGCCAGGGAGCAGCACAGCGGTGGAAAAAGAGGCACTGGGGCAGTAGGACAGAAAGAGAAGGAAGAAAAGCCAGAAGAAGGACGAGGAATAATAGCAAAGGGAGAGAAGGACCAAGGAGCAGGACAGATTGTCAGAGAAAGACAGCGACAGCGAGCGAGACAAGGTGATACTGAGAGAGAAAAAGGGGACAGGGAGGCAGGATAAAGTGAAAGACAGACAAAAATAAGAGACGGGGGAGCAAGACAGAGACGGAGGGGGAAAAGCCTCGGCTGGGCAGCAGAGAAGAAGGGAAAAAAAATGCACTGGGCTGCGGGACAGAGAGGGAGGAATTAAAAAACAGACACAAGGAGCAGGACAGAATGACAGAGAGAGAAAAGGGACAGAGAGCAGGACAGCATTGGTGAGAGGAAAACAACCGTGACGGGCAGTGGGAGAGAGGTATGGAGAAGGAAAAAAATACCGAGGAAGAGCGAAAGGAAAGAAAGGGCAGCTAGCTGTACAGGGGGATAGAGAAAGAAAGGATGGCAGAGCAAATGGCGTAGAGAGAGAAAGGCACAAAAAACAGCAAGAGGAAGCAGAGCACAAGGACAGCAAGAGGAAAAAGGAAAGGGACAGGGAGCTGGACAGAGACGGAGCAAAAAAGCAGCAGGTACACAGGAAAAGAGACAGAAAGAGCAGGGCACAGAAAGATAGATCAGGACAGCGGCAGGATGGAGACGCAGAACAAAACCTGGGACGGTCAACCTGGGTGGGTGGGGAGCAGGTCAGAGAGCTGGAGAAAGGAAAAACACTGCTGTGGAGCAGCAGAGGGGGACGGAGAAAGAAAGAGAGGGAGGGGGAGCAGGGCAGAGAAACGGAGAGAGAAAATAAGCGATGGGGAGCAGGGCAGAGCACTAGGAAGAGGAAAATAAGACAAGGGAGAAGACCTAGGAGCTCAGAGAGAAAGAAGGGTCGAAAGAAAACACCAGATAGGTAGAGAAATCAAGAAAAACAGGGACGAGGAGCCTTGCAGGGACGGAGCACGAAAATGTAGGGCCGGTGAGCGCAAAAGAGGGAGAGAGAGGCGGAGGCAGGGGGAGGAGATGAAGAAGAAAGGAGAGACAAAGAGGGCAACGGAGCGCAGGACACACAGACAGACAGAGAAAAAGGACAGTGAACAGGAAAAAAGGGACCGAGAAACAAAGAAAGGGTCAGATCTAGACAAAGAGACCAAGAAGGGAGCGGGGGGGGGGGGCCGGTGCGCAGGGAAACCCCGAAACAAACCAGCAACGGGCTAGAGAACACAGAGGGAGAGAAAGAGAAGAAAGGGCCATGAAGCAGGACAGAGAAGGAGAGAAAGGCAAAAAGGGAGAGCCGGCTGAACAGGGACGTATAGCAAGAAATGACCGGACAGGCAGCAGGACAAAGAAATAGAAACGGGGAGCCGGCTAGAGAAATTCTGGAGGGAGAAAAAGAGGGAGAGGGAGCAGGACACAAACACAGACAGAAGACGGGAGGTACAGGGAAAGGGAAAGGAAAAGAAAAGGAAAAAGAATAAAGAAAAAAAAAATCACAGCAGCGTGGGAGAGAGGAGGATCCAGGGGAGGGCCCAAGATGCAGAAGAGGGGCGACAGGGTCCCGAAGGCCCGGCACTCACCGCTACTCTCGCTCACAGCGCTGCTGGGAGACTCTGCCGCTTCAGACGCTTCTCTCTCCTGCTCTCCTCCCTTCCTCTTCCGTAACTACGGTCGCTTGGCTGTCCTCCACCTAAGAGAAAACGTGCATGTCTTGCACCTCTTACGAGACGAGGCTCCCTAGGCATGTAGCCTCGCTCGCTCGCTCGCGCACTCCACAGCCGTACCATGCTGCTGCTGGTGACACATACAGACCCTGCGGGGCACGCTGGCGGCCTGGCCTGCTGCGGGCTACCAAGAGGGAGCCTTCCTCACCCGCAGAGGCAGGCTCTCTCCTGCCTGCAGCGCCAAGCAGCTGCCAGCCAGGTGGCCTTCCATTTCTTCTTTTTCTTCAGCCTTCTCGGGACTCTCCAAGCTTCAGCCGCGCCACCTCCTGTCTGCAGCCACTCAGCGCTCTGCCTCTCCCTTTTCGCCCCCACGCCGCCAGCACAGCGAGGCCCGGCACACGCAGCCCACACAAGCCTGGAGCGGGCACAGCCAACGGCATCCCCAGGGCAGGAACGGACAAATGCGGCCTCAGCACGGCCCCTGCCACACAGAAAGAAACAGCGGCGACCGCGTTAAGGGAGACTGAGGCACGCTCGAGGGCCAGCGTGCCGCCCGCACCACGGGCCTTGGGGGAGGCCGGGGGTTCCGGGACAGGCTTCAGGGGACGTGCTGGAGCTGGGGGCGGCTGCGCGGGGCGAGCGGGGCCGGGGAGGCGCTGCCGAGTTGCGGGGGGTGTGCCCGCCTCCTTCCCCTCTTCCCTTCCGTCACCTCCCGCCTCTGGCCCCGGGGCTGACCGCACCCGGCTCACCTCCAGCGCACCAGCAGCCTGCCGCAGCGGGCGGCTCCGAGCTTCCCGTCCCACCACCCTCGGGCAGCCACCACGCACTCCCGCACCCGCCGGAGGGGAGCCCGCGCCTCACCGCTGGCCTCTCTGCTCCTCCGCCGCCCGGCACCCGCCACCGGGGCGCCGCCATGCTGCTCCGCCGCAACGCGCATGCGTCACGCGCCGACGGCGCGCCGGAGGGGCCAGACCCTGCGCGGAGCGCCGGGCTGCAGTACCGCATTGCGGCCAGAGGGCGGCGCCAGCGGGTACGGCGCGGCGCCGCCGCCCGGCCCCGGGCAGCCCGCGCTGCCGGCACGGGGCGGCACCCCCGCACGGCTCCAGGCAGCGCGCTGCCGCGCGCCTCCCGCTCCGGGCAGCCCCCGACTCGCGGCTCCGACACGGCGCCGCACCCCCGCCGCTCCTTGCCCCCGACACGGACCCCGCCCTCCCGGGGGCTTTTCCCCGGGACCCGCCGCTCCATCCACTCCACTCCCCCCCCACACCCGCGCTCACCTTCTCCCTCGCTGCAGCCGCAGCCCGGCCACGGCTCCGCTCCTCCGCCCTCGGCTCGCACCGGCTCCTCCACGGCCACCCGGGGCACGGCAGCACCGGGCCCTCCACCGGCAGAGGGAGGGGCCATCGCCACCAGCCCCGCTGCTCACGGCTGGAGCCCACGATGCCGTCATTGGGGCACAGCACCTGCGCCACCCGAACCGCAGTGCCGCAGTTTGGTCACCGGGTGGCAGAAGCGAGCTCTGCGGCACGCGCTCTCCAGGCGCGGCCGCACCGCTTGCTGGGGACGGGGTGCAGCGGGAAGGCTGCAGAAAAACACACGGAACCGGCCACAGAACTACCCTTCGTCCCGCGCAGCGGGGGCTGCGGCGGGACCAAGGACAGCGCCTCGCCGCACACGCCCGAGAGCACTGCGGCTGCCCGGCAGCCGAGTCCCTGAAAACGACACCTCCCGGCGTGCCCTGGCCAGCACGGCTCGGCCGCCCGGCAGTCGGAAGACTACACCTCCCGGCATGCCCCGGGGCAGCAGCGCGGCCAACCGCGAGCCCCGCGCCCCAGCACTACAGCTCCCAGCACGCCGCGGGAGCTGCGGGCCTCCGCTTGCGGGGACACCGTGCCCGAAACGGCGCCGGACCCCCGCCGCTCCTTGCCTCCCACACGGACCCCACTCGGCAGGTACCCCCGCCCGCCTCGGGGCTTTCCCCGGGACCCGCCGCTCCATCGACCGCCCCGCCCGCCCCGCGCTCACCTTCTCCCTCGCTGCAGCCGCAGCCCGGCCACGGCTCCACTCCTCCCTCTCTAACCAGGGTGATAGAATCAGTTGACCATAAACATGAACAGTGCTGCTATGTTCCTGGTACAGCCCTACCCACCTGGACATTAGGTCTGGGAACAGAGGGTCTAGTCTCTAGGTAACCATTAACGCTAACCACAGTGGGTAATTGTGTTTTTGTCAAGAGAAATGATGGAGTGTGGTTCTGTGAAACAAACTGAAGAAACTGACCAGGTTTGCCAAGATTGCGAGCCCAGCAGGTAAAAGGTGATTCTGGCAGGGGGAGATCGCGACCACCGACTCACTGACCCCCTACTCAAGCAATACCACCTACTCAAAAAGAAACAATAGAAGAGGGTAACTGAGTCTGCGCAACCATTTACCTAAGAAGCGAGAAAAGTTTACACCAGTCGCCAAAGAGAATAATATTGAATATCCATGAATAAAATAAATATGTATATTTTTGATCTGTATAAACTGTACGGAAAAGGTATGAGGTATGCACGTTTGGTGGAATTATCCCCCATGCATCCAGCGCTGCAATAAAGAATGCCTGCCTTTTAACACTACATTGGTGTTACGAGGTTTTGTTCCCAGATTTTCGGTGACACCTCGGCTCGCACCGGCCCCTCCACGGCCACCCGGGGCACGGCAGCACCGGGCCCTCCACCGGCTGAGGGAGGGGCCGTCGTCATCAGCCCCGCTGCCCGTCCCCTCCTCCCCTGGGCTCTGGCGCATCCCCTCGTCCCATGCAAACCAAGCACAAACGCAGCCAGCAGGGCAAAAGGGACCGCAGGTGTTCATTCCGTCACGCACCCAGCCAGTCCCGGGAGCCGCTCTGCTCCAGGGCTCGGGGCCCCCGACGCTCCCTCTGTCCCTCCGACACCTCGGCACTCCTTCCCGCAGCTGCGCCCGTTGCTCCAGCGGGGAGCAGTCGGTCAGTCGGCTCCCGGAGCAATGCGCTGCTCGGCAGAGGCTGCCAAAAATGAGGAGCAGGGTGCAGGCCACTACAAGAGAGGAGAAAAGTGACAGATGGCTGGACACCGGCGGTGTAACGAGAAAGCACGAAGCAGGGAAAGGGACAGCAAGAGAAGGATGGGGACAGGCAGTCCCACAGAGATGGAGAAAGAAGCAGCATGGAGACAGGAAGAGTGGCAGCAGAAAGAAGAAGAGGGAGTAGGACAGAGACCGAAAATGAAGAACGGGGAGCAGGAAGGAGATGCAAAAAAAACCCTGCAGCATGATGACAGAGGAAAAAAGAATAGTGGCAGGGACCTGGACAAAGAGTGATGAGGAAATCGAATAGAATTGACATGGAGAAAGCAGTAGATCTGTGACGTGCTACGGAGCCGAGAAGGAAGGCCTCGAATCAAGGGACAGGGAGCCAGACAGAGAGCACCAAAGACAGCAAAAGTACTGACAGGCTACAGAGTAGGAGGAAAGCAAAACTAGTAACCAGGACCTGAATGGAAAGACGGGAAGAAGGAAAAAAATGCCACGGGCTGCAGGGCAGAAAGAGGGAGGACCTAAAAGATGGGGACAAGTCAGAGACAGATGGAGAAAGAAGGTACACAAGAGCAGAAAAAAAAACTAATCGTAGCAGTGTGGGAAAGAGAGGAAGCCAGGGGAGGGCCCAGGATGCAGAAGAGGGGTGACAGGGCCTCGAGGGCCCAGGACTCACCGCAGCTCTCACTCTCGGTGCTGCCGGGAGACTTTGACACTTCAGACGCTTCTCTCTCCTTCTCTCTTCCCTTCTGCTTCCATAACTCCAATCGTTTGGCTCTCCTCCACCTGAGAGAAAATGCACGTGGGTGTCTTAGAGCTCATACGAGACGCGGCTTCCTAGACAAGAAGCCTCACTGCACACTACATGCAGGAATAGGACAGACAAAAAGAGAGAATATGATGAGTGGGAAACAGAACACACAGATCGAGAGAGAACTTGAATCAGAGGAATAAACAAGGCAGGAGAGAGAGATAAAGACAGGGAAGAAGCCAGAAGAAAAAGGGTCTTTCTGGCCTCTACTCACACCCCCCCGGCCTCCCACCCCTTTCCGGCCTCCTTTTTTTTCTGGCCTCTACTCTCGCCCCCGGCCTCCCACCCCTCTGCAGCCTCCCACCCCTTTCCGGCCTTCTTTTTTTTTCTGGCCTCTACTCTCGGCCCCGGCCTCCCACCCCTCTGCAGCCTCCTATTTTTCTGGCCTCTACTTCCCCCTCCTCGGCCCCACCCCCCAGCCTCCCACCCCTCGTCAGCCTCCTACCTCCCATTTTGCTGGCCTCTACTTCATTCAGCTTCCCACCCCTCTGCAACCTCCTACCTCTTTCCAGCCTCCTACCTCCCATTTTGCTGGCCTCTACTTCATTCAGCTTCCCACCCCTCTGCAACCTCCTACCTCTTTCCAGCCTCCATTCGCCCCCCCGCAGATTCCCACCCTTTTTCAGCCTCCCACCCCCGTCCCACGGAGTGCATGACACACTGACAAAGAGAGAAAAAGGACAGAGAACAGGAAAAAAGGTACTAAGAAACAAAGAAAGGGTCAGACGAAGAAGGGGGTGGTTAGGACCCCCAACACAAACCAGCAAGGGGCTAGAGGATAGAGAGAAAGGAAGAGAAGAAAGGGCCCGGGAGCAGGACAGAGAAGGAGAGAAAGGCAAAAAGGGAGAGCCGGCTGGACAGGGAGGTACGACAAGAAACGACCAGACAGGCAGCAGGACCGAGAAAGAGAGACAGAAAAACCTGGGACAGGAAGCAGGACAGAGGGACGGCGAGAGGAAACAAGGGCCAGGGAGCAGCACAGCGGTGGAAAAAGAGGCACTGGGGCAGTAGGACAGAAAGAGAAGGAAGAAAAGCCAGAAGAAGGACGAGGAATAATAGCAAAGGGAGAGAAGGACCAAGGAGCAGGACAGATTGTCAGAGAAAGACAGCGACAGCGAGCGAGACAAGGTGATACTGAGAGAGAAAAAGGGGACAGGGAGGCAGGATAAAGTGAAAGACAGACAAAAATAAGAGACGGGGGAGCAAGACAGAGACGGAGGGGGAAAAGCCTCGGCTGGGCAGCAGAGAAGAAGGGAAAAAAAATGCACTGGGCTGCGGGACAGAGAGGGAGGAATTAAAAAACAGACACAAGGAGCAGGACAGAATGACAGAGAGAGAAAAGGGACAGAGAGCAGGACAGCATTGGTGAGAGGAAAACAACCGTGACGGGCAGTGGGAGAGAGGTATGGAGAAGGAAAAAAATACCGAGGAAGAGCGAAAGGAAAGAAAGGGCAGCTAGCTGTACAGGGGGATAGAGAAAGAAAGGATGGCAGAGCAAATGGCGTAGAGAGAGAAAGACACAAAAAACAGCAAGAGGAAGCAGAGCACAAGGACAGCAAGAGGAAAAAGGAAAGGGACAGGGAGCTGGACAGAGACGGAGCAAAAAAGCAGCAGGTACACAGGAAAAGAGACAGAAAGAGCAGGGCACAGAAAGATAGATCAGGACAGCGGCAGGATGGAGACGCAGAACAAAACCTGGGACGGTCAACCTGGGTGGGTGGGGAGCAGGTCAGAGAGCTGGAGAAAGGAAAAACACTGCTGTGGAGCAGCAGAGGGGGACGGAGAAAGAAAGAGAGGGAGGGGGAGCAGGGCAGAGAAACGGAGAGAGAAAATAAGCGATGGGGAGCAGGGCAGAGCACTAGGAAGAGGAAAATAAGACAAGGGAGAAGACCTAGGAGCTCAGAGAGAAAGAAGGGTCGAAAGAAAACACCAGATAGGTAGAGAAATCAAGAAAAACAGGGACGAGGAGCCTTGCAGGGACGGAGCACGAAAATGTAGGGCCGGTGAGCGCAAAAGAGGGAGAGAGAGGCGGAGGCAGGGGGAGGAGATGAAGAAGAAAGGAGAGACAAAGAGGGCAACGGAGCGCAGGACACACAGACAGACAGAGAAAAAGGACAGTGAACAGGAAAAAAAGGACCGAGAAACAAAGAAAGGGTCAGATCTAGACAAAGAGACCAAGAAGGGGGCGGGGGGGGCCGGTGCGCAGGGAAACCCCGAAACAAACCAGCAACGGGCTAGAGAACACAGAGGGAGAGAAAGAGAAGAAAGGGCCATGAAGCAGGACAGAGAAGGAGAGAAAGGCAAAAAGGGAGAGCCGGCTGAACAGGGACGTATAGCAAGAAATGACCGGACAGGCAGCAGGACAAAGAAATAGAAACGGGGAGCCGGCTAGAGAAATTCTGGAGGGAGAAAAAGAGGGAGAGGGAGCAGGACACAAACACAGACAGAAGACGGGAGGTACAGGGAAAGGGAAAGGAAAAGAAAAGGAAAAAGAATAAAGAAAAAAAAAATCACAGCAGCGTGGGAGAGAGGAGGATCCAGGGGAGGGCCCAAGATGCAGAAGAGGGGCGACAGGGTCCCGAAGGCCCGGCACTCACCGCTACTCTCGCTCACAGCGCTGCTGGGAGACTCTGCCGCTTCAGACGCTTCTCTCTCCTGCTCTCCTCCCTTCCTCTTCCGTAACTACGGTCGCTTGGCTGTCCTCCACCTAAGAGAAAACGTGCATGTCTTGCACCTCTTACGAGACGAGGCTCCCTAGGCATGTAGCCTCGCTCGCTCGCGCACTCCACAGCCGTACCATGCTGCTGCTGGTGACACATACAGACCCTGCGGGGCACGCTGGCGGCCTGGCCTGCTGCGGGCTACCAAGAGGGAGCCTTCCTCACCCGCAGAGGCAGGCTCTCTCCTGCCTGCAGCGCCAAGCAGCTGCCAGCCAGGTGGCCTTCCATTTCTTCTTCTTCTTCAGCCTTCTCGGGACTCTCCAAGCTTCAGCCGCGCCATCTCCTGTCTGCAGCCACTCAGCGCTCCGCCTCTCCCTTTTCGCCCCCACGCCGCCAGCACAGCGAGGCCCGGCACACGCAGCCCACACAAGCCTGGAGCGGGCACAGCCAACGGCATCCCCAGGGCAGGAACGGACAAATGCGGCCTCAGCACGGCCCCTGCCACACAGAAAGAAACAGCGGCGACCGCGTTAAGGGAGACTGAGGCACGCTCGAGGGCCAGCGTGCCGCCCGCACCACGGGCCTTGGGGGAGGCCGGGGGTTCCGGGACAGGCTTCAGGGGACGTGCTGGAGCTGGGGGCGGCTGCGCGGGGCGAGCGGGGCCGGGGAGGCGCTGCCGAGTTGCGGGGGGTGTGCCCGCCTCCTTCCCCTCTTCCTTTCCGTCACCTCCCGCCTCTGGCCCCGGGGCTGACCGCACCCGGCTCACCTCCAGCGCACCAGCAGCCTGCCGCAGCGGGCGGCTCCGAGCTTCCCGTCCCACCACCCTCGGGCAGCCACCACGCACTCCCGCACCCGCCGGAGGGGAGCCCGCGCCTCACCGCTGGCCTCTCTGCTCCTCCGCCGCCCGGCACCCGCCACCGGGGCGCCGCCATGCTGCTCCGCCGCAACGCGCATGCGTCACGCGCCGACGGCGCGCCGGAGGGGCCAGACCCTGCGCGGAGCGCCGGGCTGCAGTACCGCATTGCGGCCAGAGGGCGGCGCCAGCGGGTACGGCGCGGCGCCGCCGCCCGGCCCCGGGCAGCCCGCGCTGCCGGCACGGGGCGGCACCCCCGCACGGCTCCAGGCAGCGCGCTGCCGCGCGCCTCCCGCTCCGGGCAGCCCCCGACTCGCGGCTCCGACACGGCGCCGCACCCCCGCCGCTCCTTGCCCCCGACACGGACCCCGCCCTCCCGGGGGCTTTTCCCCGGGACCCGCCGCTCCATCCACTCCACTCCCCCCCCACACCCGCGCTCACCTTCTCCCTCGCTGCAGCCGCAGCCCGGCCACGGCTCCGCTCCTCCGCCCTCGGCTCGCACCGGCTCCTCCACGGCCACCCGGGGCACGGCAGCACCGGGCCCTCCACCGGCAGAGGGAGGGGCCATCGCCACCAGCCCCGCTGCTCACGGCTGGAGCCCACGATGCCGTCATTGGGGCACAGCACCTGCGCCACCCGAACCGCAGTGCCGCAGTTTGGTCACCGGGTGGCAGAAGCGAGCTCTGCGGCACGCGCTCTCCAGGCGCGGCCGCACCGCTTGCTGGGGACGGGGTGCAGCGGGAAGGCTGCAGAAAAACACACGGAACCGGCCACAGAACTACCCTTCGTCCCGCGCAGCGGGGGCTGCGGCGGGACCAAGGACAGCGCCTCGCCGCACACGCCCGAGAGCACTGCGGCTGCCCGGCAGCCGAGTCCCTGAAAACGACACCTCCCGGCGTGCCCTGGCCAGCACGGCTCGGCCGCCCGGCAGTCGGAAGACTACACCTCCCGGCATGCCCCGGGGCAGCAGCGCGGCCAACCGCGAGCCCCGCGCCCCAGCACTACAGCTCCCAGCACGCCGCGGGAGCTGCGGGCCTCCGCTTGCGGGGACACCGTGCCCGAAACGGCGCCGGACCCCCGCCGCTCCTTGCCTCCCACACGGACCCCACTCGGCAGGTACCCCCGCCCGCCTCGGGGCTTTCCCCGGGACCCGCCGCTCCATCGACCGCCCCGCCCGCCCCGCGCTCACCTTCTCCCTCGCTGCAGCCGCAGCCCGGCCACGGCTCCACTCCTCCCTCTCTAACCAGGGTGATAGAATCAGTTGACCATAAACATGAACAGTGCTGCTATGTTCCTGGTACAGCCCTACCCACCTGGACATTAGGTCTGGGAACAGAGGGTCTAGTCTCTAGGTAACCATTAACGCTAACCACAGTGGGTAATTGTGTTTTTGTCAAGAGAAATGATGGAGTGTGGTTCTGTGAAACAAACTGAAGAAACTGACCAGGTTTGCCAAGATTGCGAGCCCAGCAGGTAAAAGGTGATTCTGGCAGGGGGAGATCGCGACCACCGACTCACTGACCCCCTACTCAAGCAATACCACCTACTCAAAAAGAAACAATAGAAGAGGGTAACTGAGTCTGCGCAACCATTTACCTAAGAAGCGAGAAAAGTTTACACCAGTCGCCAAAGAGAATAATATTGAATATCCATGAATAAAATAAATATGTATATTTTTGATCTGTATAAACTGTACGGAAAAGGTATGAGGTATGCACGTTTGGTGGAATTATCCCCCATGCATCCAGCGCTGCAATAAAGAATGCCTGCCTTTTAACACTACATTGGTGTTACGAGGTTTTGTTCCCAGATTTTCGGTGACACCTCGGCTCGCACCGGCCCCTCCACGGCCACCCGGGGCACGGCAGCACCGGGCCCTCCACCGGCTGAGGGAGGGGCCGTCGTCATCAGCCCCGCTGCCCGTCCCCTCCTCCCCTGGGCTCTGGCGCATCCCCTCGTCCCATGCAAACCAAGCACAAACGCAGCCAGCAGGGCAAAAGGGACCGCAGGTGTTCATTCCGTCACGCACCCAGCCAGTCCCGGGAGCCGCTCTGCTCCAGGGCTCGGGGCCCCCGACGCTCCCTCTGTCCCTCCGACACCTCGGCACTCCTTCCCGCAGCTGCGCCCGTTGCTCCAGCGGGGAGCAGTCGGTCAGTCGGCTCCCGGAGCAACGCGCTGCTCGGCAGAGGCTGCCAAAAATGAGGAGCAGGGTGCAGGCCACTACAAGAGAGGAGAAAAGTGACAGATGGCTGGACACCGGCGGTGTAACGAGAAAGCACGAAGCAGGGAAAGGGACAGCAAGAGAAGGATGGGGACAGGCAGTCCCACAGAGATGGAGAAAGAAGCAGCATGGAGACAGGAAGAGTGGCAGCAGAAAGAAGAAGAGGGAGTAGGACAGAGACCGAAAATGAAGAACGGGGAGCAGGAAGGAGATGCAAAAAAAACCCTGCAGCATGATGACAGAGGAAAAAAGAATAGTGGCAGGGACCTGGACAAAGAGTGATGAGGAAATCGAATAGAATTGACATGGAGAAAGCAGTAGATCTGTGACGTGCTACGGAGCCGAGAAGGAAGGCCTCGAATCAAGGGACAGGGAGCCAGACAGAGAGCACCAAAGACAGCAAAAGTACTGACAGGCTACAGAGTAGGAGGAAAGCAAAACTAGTAACCAGGACCTGAATGGAAAGACGGGAAGAAGGAAAAAAATGCCACGGGCTGCAGGGCAGAAAGAGGGAGGACCTAAAAGATGGGGACAAGTCAGAGACAGATGGAGAAAGAAGGTACACAAGAGCAGAAAAAAAAACTAATCGTAGCAGTGTGGGAAAGAGAGGAAGCCAGGGGAGGGCCCAGGATGCAGAAGAGGGGTGACAGGGCCTCGAGGGCCCAGGACTCACCGCAGCTCTCACTCTCGGTGCTGCCGGGAGACTTTGACACTTCAGACGCTTCTCTCTCCTTCTCTCTTCCCTTCTGCTTCCATAACTCCAATCGTTTGGCTCTCCTCCACCTGAGAGAAAATGCACGTGGGTGTCTTAGAGCTGATACGAGACGCGGCTTCCTAGACAAGAAGCCTCACTGCACACTACATGCAGGAATAGGACAGACAAAAAGAGAGAATATGATGAGTGGGAAACAGAACACACAGATCGAGAGAGAACTTGAATCAGAGGAATAAACAAGGCAGGAGAGAGAGATAAAGACAGGGAAGAAGCCAGAAGAAAAAGGGTCTTTCTGGCCTCTACTCACACCCCCCCGGCCTCCCACCCCTTTCCGGCCTCCTTTTTTTTCTGGCCTCTACTCTCGCCCCCGGCCTCCCACCCCTCTGCAGCCTCCCACCCCTTTCCGGCCTTCTTTTTTTTTCTGGCCTCTACTCTCGGCCCCGGCCTCCCACCCCTCTGCAGCCTCCTATTTTTCTGGCCTCTACTTCCCCCTCCTCGGCCCCACCCCCCAGCCTCCCACCCCTCGTCAGCCTCCTACCTCCCATTTTGCTGGCCTCTACTTCATTCAGCTTCCCACCCCTCTGCAACCTCCTACCTCTTTCCAGCCTCCTACCTCCCATTTTGCTGGCCTCTACTTCATTCAGCTTCCCACCCCTCTGCAACCTCCTACCTCTTTCCAGCCTCCATTCGCCCCCCCGCAGATTCCCACCCTTTTTCAGCCTCCCACCCCCGTCCCACGGAGTGCATGACACACTGACAAAGAGAGAAAAAGGACAGAGAACAGGAAAAAAGGTACTAAGAAACAAAGAAAGGGTCAGACGAAGAAGGGGGTGGTTAGGACCCCCAACACAAACCAGCAAGGGGCTAGAGGATAGAGAGAAAGGAAGAGAAGAAAGGGCCCGGGAGCAGGACAGAGAAGGAGAGAAAGGCAAAAAGGGAGAGCCGGCTGGACAGGGAGGTACGACAAGAAACGACCAGACAGGCAGCAGGACCGAGAAAGAGAGACAGAAAAACCTGGGACAGGAAGCAGGACAGAGGGACGGCGAGAGGAAACAAGGGCCAGGGAGCAGCACAGCGGTGGAAAAAGAGGCACTGGGGCAGTAGGACAGAAAGAGAAGGAAGAAAAGCCAGAAGAAGGACGAGGAATAATAGCAAAGGGAGAGAAGGACCAAGGAGCAGGACAGATTGTCAGAGAAAGACAGCGACAGCGAGCGAGACAAGGTGATACTGAGAAAGAAAAAGGGGACAGGGAGGCAGGATAAAGTGAAAGACAGACAAAAATAAGAGACGGGGGAGCAAGACAGAGACGGAGGGGGAAAAGCCTCGGCTGGGCAGCAGAGAAGAAGGGAAAAAAAATGCACTGGGCTGCGGGACAGAGAGGGAGGAATTAAAAAACAGACACAAGGAGCAGGACAGAATGACAGAGAGAGAAAAGGGACAGAGAGCAGGACAGCATTGGTGAGAGGAAAACAACCGTGACGGGCAGTGGGAGAGAGGTATGGAGAAGGAAAAAAATACCGAGGAAGAGCGAAAGGAAAGAAAGGGCAGCTAGCTGTACAGGGGGATAGAGAAAGAAAGGATGGCAGAGCAAATGGCGTAGAGAGAGAAAGGCACAAAAAACAGCAAGAGGAAGCAGAGCACAAGGACAGCAAGAGGAAAAAGGAAAGGGACAGGGAGCTGGACAGAGACGGAGCAAAAAAGCAGCAGGTACACAGGAAAAGAGACAGAAAGAGCAGGGCACAGAAAGATAGATCAGGACAGCGGCAGGATGGAGACGCAGAACAAAACCTGGGACGGTCAACCTGGGTGGGTGGGGAGCAGGTCAGAGAGCTGGAGAAAGGAAAAACACTGCTGTGGAGCAGCAGAGGGGGACGGAGAAAGAAAGAGAGGGAGGGGGAGCAGGGCAGAGAAACGGAGAGAGAAAATAAGCGATGGGGAGCAGGGCAGAGCACTAGGAAGAGGAAAATAAGACAAGGGAGAAGACCTAGGAGCTCAGAGAGAAAGAAGGGTCAAAAGAAAACACCAGATAGGTAGAGAAATCAAGAAAAACAGGGACGAGGAGCCTTGCAGGGACGGAGCACGAAAATGTAGGGCCGGTGAGCGCAAAAGAGGGAGAGAGAGGCGGAGGCAGGGGGAGGAGATGAAGAAGAAAGGAGAGACAAAGAGAGCAACGGAGCGCAGGACACACAGACAGACAGAGAAAAAGGACAGTGAACAGGAAAAAAAGGACCGAGAAACAAAGAAAGGGTCAGATCTAGACAAAGAGACCAAGAAGGGGGCGGGGGGGGCCGGTGCGCAGGGAAACCCCGAAACAAACCAGCAACGGGCTAGAGAACACAGAAGGAGAGAAAGAGAAGAAAGGGCCATGAAGCAGGACAGAGAAGGAGAGAAAGGCAAAAAGGGAGAGCCGGCTGAACAGGGACGTATAGCAAGAAATGACCGGACAGGCAGCAGGACAAAGAAATAGAAACGGGGAGCCGGCTAGAGAAATTCTGGAGGGAGAAAAAGAGGGAGAGGGAGCAGGACACAAACACAGACAGAAGACGGGAGGTACAGGGAAAGGGAAAGGAAAAGAAAAGGAAAAAGAATAAAGAAAAAAAAAATCACAGCAGCGTGGGAGAGAGGAGGATCCAGGGGAGGGCCCAAGATGCAGAAGAGGGGCGACAGGGTCCCGAAGGCCCGGCACTCACCGCTACTCTCGCTCACAGCGCTGCTGGGAGACTCTGCCGCTTCAGACGCTTCTCTCTCCTGCTCTCCTCCCTTCCTCTTCCGTAACTACGGTCGCTTGGCTGTCCTCCACCTAAGAGAAAACGTGCATGTCTTGCACCTCTTACGAGACGAGGCTCCCTAGGCATGTAGCCTCGCTCGCTCGCGCACTCCACAGCCGTACCATGCTGCTGCTGGTGACACATACAGACCCTGCGGGGCACGCTGGCGGCCTGGCCTGCTGCGGGCTACCAAGAGGGAGCCTTCCTCACCCGCAGAGGCAGGCTCTCTCCTGCCTGCAGCGCCAAGCAGCTGCCAGCCAGGTGGCCTTCCATTTCTTCTTCTTCTTCAGCCTTCTCGGGACTCTCCAAGCTTCAGCCGCGCCATCTCCTGTCTGCAGCCACTCAGCGCTCCGCCTCTCCCTTTTCGCCCCCACGCCGCCAGCACAGCGAGGCCCGGCACACGCAGCCCACACAAGCCTGGAGCGGGCACAGCCAACGGCATCCCCAGGGCAGGAACGGACAAATGCGGCCTCAGCACGGCCCCTGCCACACAGAAAGAAACAGCGGCGACCGCGTTAAGGGAGACTGAGGCACGCTCGAGGGCCAGCGTGCCGCCCGCACCACGGGCCTTGGGGGAGGCCGGGGGTTCCGGGACAGGCTTCAGGGGACGTGCTGGAGCTGGGGGCGGCTGCGCGGGGCGAGCGGGGCCGGGGAGGCGCTGCCGAGTTGCGGGGGGTGTGCCCGCCTCCTTCCCCTCTTCCTTTCCGTCACCTCCCGCCTCTGGCCCCGGGGCTGACCGCACCCGGCTCACCTCCAGCGCACCAGCAGCCTGCCGCAGCGGGCGGCTCCGAGCTTCCCGTCCCACCACCCTCGGGCAGCCACCACGCACTCCCGCACCCGCCGGAGGGGAGCCCGCGCCTCACCGCTGGCCTCTCTGCTCCTCCGCCGCCCGGCACCCGCCACCGGGGCGCCGCCATGCTGCTCCGCCGCAACGCGCATGCGTCACGCGCCGACGGCGCGCCGGAGGGGCCAGACCCTGCGCGGAGCGCCGGGCTGCAGTACCGCATTGCGGCCAGAGGGCGGCGCCAGCGGGTACGGCGCGGCGCCGCCGCCCGGCCCCGGGCAGCCCGCGCTGCCGGCACGGGGCGGCACCCCCGCACGGCTCCAGGCAGCGCGCTGCCGCGCGCCTCCCGCTCCGGGCAGCCCCCGACTCGCGGCTCCGACACGGCGCCGCACCCCCGCCGCTCCTTGCCCCCGACACGGACCCCGCCCTCCCGGGGGCTTTTCCCCGGGACCCGCCGCTCCATCCACTCCACTCCCCCCCCACACCCGCGCTCACCTTCTCCCTCGCTGCAGCCGCAGCCCGGCCACGGCTCCGCTCCTCCGCCCTCGGCTCGCACCGGCTCCTCCACGGCCACCCGGGGCACGGCAGCACCGGGCCCTCCACCGGCAGAGGGAGGGGCCATCGCCACCAGCCCCGCTGCTCACGGCTGGAGCCCACGATGCCGTCATTGGGGCACAGCACCTGCGCCACCCGAACCGCAGTGCCGCAGTTTGGTCACCGGGTGGCAGAAGCGAGCTCTGCGGCACGCGCTCTCCAGGCGCGGCCGCACCGCTTGCTGGGGACGGGGTGCAGCGGGAAGGCTGCAGAAAAACACACGGAACCGGCCACAGAACTACCCTTCGTCCCGCGCAGCGGGGGCTGCGGCGGGACCAAGGACAGCGCCTCGCCGCACACGCCCGAGAGCACTGCGGCTGCCCGGCAGCCGAGTCCCTGAAAACGACACCTCCCGGCGTGCCCTGGCCAGCACGGCTCGGCCGCCCGGCAGTCGGAAGACTACACCTCCCGGCATGCCCCGGGGCAGCAGCGCGGCCAACCGCGAGCCCCGCGCCCCAGCACTACAGCTCCCAGCACGCCGCGGGAGCTGCGGGCCTCCGCTTGCGGGGACACCGTGCCCGAAACGGCGCCGGACCCCCGCCGCTCCTTGCCTCCCACACGGACCCCACTCGGCAGGTACCCCCGCCCGCCTCGGGGCTTTCCCCGGGACCCGCCGCTCCATCGACCGCCCCGCCCGCCCCGCGCTCACCTTCTCCCTCGCTGCAGCCGCAGCCCGGCCACGGCTCCACTCCTCCCTCTCTAACCAGGGTGATAGAATCAGTTGACCATAAACATGAACAGTGCTGCTATGTTCCTGGTACAGCCCTACCCACCTGGACATTAGGTCTGGGAACAAAGGGTCTAGTCTCTAGATAACCATTAACGCTAACCACAGTGGGTAATTGTGTTTTTGTCAAGAGAAATGATGGAGTGTGGTTCTGTGAAACAAACTGAAGAAACTGACCAGGTTTGCCAAGATTGCGAGCCCAGCAGGTAAAAGGTGATTCTGGCAGGGGGAGATCGCGACCACCGACTCACTGACCCCCTACTCAAGCAATACCACCTACTCAAAAAGAAACAATAGAAGAGGGTAACTGAGTCTGCGCAACCATTTACCTAAGAAGCGAGAAAAGTTTACACCAGTCGCCAAAGAGAATAATATTGAATATCCATGAATAAAATAAATATGTATATTTTTGATCTGTATAAACTGTACGGAAAAGGTATGAGGTATGCACGTTTGGTGGAATTATCCCCCATGCATCCAGCGCTGCAATAAAGAATGCCTGCCTTTTAACACTACATTGGTGTTACGAGGTTTTGTTCCCAGATTTTCGGTGACACCTCGGCTCGCACCGGCCCCTCCACGGCCACCCGGGGCACGGCAGCACCGGGCCCTCCACCGGCTGAGGGAGGGGCCGTCGTCATCAGCCCCGCTGCCCGTCCCCTCCTCCCCTGGGCTCTGGCGCATCCCCTCGTCCCATGCAAACCAAGCACAAACGCAGCCAGCAGGGCAAAAGGGACCGCAGGTGTTCATTCCGTCACGCACCCAGCCAGTCCCGGGAGCCGCTCTGCTCCAGGGCTCGGGGCCCCCGACGCTCCCTCTGCCCCTCCGACACCTCGGCACTCCTTCCCGCAGCTGCGCCCGTTGCTCCAGCGGGGAGCAGTCGGTCAGTCGGCTCCCGGAGCAACGCGCTGCTCGGCAGAGGCTGCCAAAAATGAGGAGCAGGGTGCAGGCCACTACAAGAGAGGAGAAAAGTGACAGATGGCTGGACACCGGCGGTGTAACGAGAAAGCACGAAGCAGGGAAAGGGACAGCAAGAGAAGGATGGGGACAGGCAGTCCCACAGAGATGGAGAAAGAAGCAGCATGGAGACAGGAAGAGTGGCAGCAGAAAGAAGAAGAGGGAGTAGGACAGAGACCGAAAATGAAGAACGGGGAGCAGGAAGGAGATGCAAAAAAAACCCTGCAGCATGATGACAGAGGAAAAAAGAATAGTGGCAGGGACCTGGACAAAGAGTGATGAGGAAATCGAATAGAATTGACATGGAGAAAGCAGTAGATCTGTGACGTGCTACGGAGCCGAGAAGGAAGGCCTCGAATCAAGGGACAGGGAGCCAGACAGAGAGCACCAAAGACAGCAAAAGTACTGACAGGCTACAGAGTAGGAGGAAAGCAAAACTAGTAACCAGGACCTGAATGGAAAGACGGGAAGAAGGAAAAAAATGCCACGGGCTGCAGGGCAGAAAGAGGGAGGACCTAAAAGATGGGGACAAGTCAGAGACAGATGGAGAAAGAAGGTACACAAGAGCAGAAAAAAAAACTAATCGTAGCAGTGTGGGAAAGAGAGGAAGCCAGGGGAGGGCCCAGGATGCAGAAGAGGGGTGACAGGGCCCCGAGGGCCCAGGACTCACCGCAGCTCTCACTCTCGGTGCTGCCGGGAGACTTTGACACTTCAGACGCTTCTCTCTCCTTCTCTCTTCCCTTCTGCTTCCATAACTCCAATCGTTTGGCTCTCCTCCACCTGAGAGAAAATGCACGTGGGTGTCTTAGAGCTCATACGAGACGCGGCTTCCTAGACAAGAAGCCTCACTGCACACTACATGCAGGAATAGGACAGACAAAAAGAGAGAATATGATGAGTGGGAAACAGAACACACAGATCGAGAGAGAACTTGAATCAGAGGAATAAACAAGGCAGGAGAGAGAGATAAAGACAGGGAAGAAGCCAGAAAAAAAAGGGTCTTTCTGGCCTCTACTCACACCCCCCCGGCCTCCCACCCCTTTCCGGCCTCCTTTTTTTTCTGGCCTCTACTCTCGCCCCCGGCCTCCCACCCCTCTGCGGCCTCCCACCCCTTTCCGGCCTTCTTTTTTTTTCTGGCCTCTACTCTCGGCCCCGGCCTCCCACCCCTCTGCAGCCTCCTATTTTTCTGGCCTCTACTTCCCCCTCCTCGGCCCCACCCCCCAGCCTCCCACCCCTCGTCAGCCTCCTACCTCCCATTTTGCTGGCCTCTACTTCATTCAGCTTCCCACCCTTCTGCAACCTCCTACCTCTTTCCAGCCTCCTACCTCCCATTTTGCTGGCCTCTACTTCATTCAGCTTCCCACCCCTCTGCAACCTCCTACCTCTTTCCAGCCTCCATTCGCCCCCCGCAGATTCCCACCCTTTTTCAGCCTCCCACCCCCGTCCCACGGAGTGCATGACACACTGACAAAGAGAGAAAAAGGACAGAGAACAGGAAAAAAGGTACTAAGAAACAAAGAAAGGGTCAGACGAAGAAGGGGGTGGTTAGGACCCCCAACACAAACCAGCAAGGGGCTAGAGGATAGAGAGAAAGGAAGAGAAGAAAGGGCCCGGGAGCAGGACAGAGAAGGAGAGAAAGGCAAAAAGGGAGAGCCGGCTGGACAGGGAGGTACGACAAGAAACGACCAGACAGGCAGCAGGACCGAGAAAGAGAGACAGAAAAACCTGGGACAGGAAGCAGGACAGAGGGACGGCGAGAGGAAACAAGGGCCAGGGAGCAGCACAGCGGTGGAAAAAGAGGCACTGGGGCAGTAGGACAGAAAGAGAAGGAAGAAAAGCCAGAAGAAGGACGAGGAATAATAGCAAAGGGAGAGAAGGACCAAGGAGCAGGACAGATTGTCAGAGAAAGACAGCGACAGCGAGCGAGACAAGGTGATACTGAGAGAGAAAAAGGGGACAGGGAGGCAGGATAAAGTGAAAGACAGACAAAAATAAGAGACGGGGGAGCAAGACAGAGACGGAGGGGGAAAAGCCTCGGCTGGGCAGCAGAGAAGAAGGGAAAAAAAATGCACTGGGCTGCGGGACAGAGAGGGAGGAATTAAAAAACAGACACAAGGAGCAGGACAGAATGACAGAGAGAGAAAAGGGACAGAGAGCAGGACAGCATTGGTGAGAGGAAAACAACCGTGACGGGCAGTGGGAGAGAGGTATGGAGAAGGAAAAAAATACCGAGGAAGAGCGAAAGGAAAGAAAGGGCAGCTAGCTGTACAGGGGGATAGAGAAAGAAAGGATGGCAGAGCAAATGGCGTAGAGAGAGAAAGGCACAAAAAACAGCAAGAGGAAGCAGAGCACAAGGACAGCAAGAGGAAAAAGGAAAGGGACAGGGAGCTGGACAGAGACGGAGCAAAAAAGCAGCAGGTACACAGGAAAAGAGACAGAAAGAGCAGGGCACAGAAAGATAGATCAGGACAGCGGCAGGATGGAGACGCAGAACAAAACCTGGGACGGTCAACCTGGGTGGGTGGGGAGCAGGTCAGAGAGCTGGAGAAAGGAAAAACACTGCTGTGGAGCAGCAGAGGGGGACGGAGAAAGAAAGAGAGGGAGGGGGAGCAGGGCAGAGGAACGGAGAGAGAAAATAAGCGATGGGGAGCAGGGCAGAGCACTAGGAAGAGGAAAGTAAGACAAGGGAGAAGACCTAGGAGCTCAGAGAGAAAGAAGGGTCGAAAGAAAACACCAGATAGGTAGAGAAATCAAGAAAAACAGGGACGAGGAGCCTTGCAGGGACGGAGCACGAAAATGTAGGGCCGGTGAGCGCAAAAGAGGGAGAGAGAGGCGGAGGCAGGGGGAGGAGATGAAGAAGAAAGGAGAGACAAAGAGGGCAACGGAGCGCAGGACACACAGACAGACAGAGAAAAAGGACAGTGAACAGGAAAAAAGGGACCGAGAAACAAAGAAAGGGTCAGATCTAGACAAAGAGACCAAGAAGGGGGCGGGGGGGGGGGGGGCCGGTGCGCAGGGAAACCCCGAAACAAACCAGCAACGGGCTAGAGAACACAGAGGGAGAGAAAGAGAAGAAAGGGCCATGAAGCAGGACAGAGAAGGAGAGAAAGGCAAAAAGGGAGAGCCGGCTGAACAGGGACGTATAGCAAGAAATGACCGGACAGGCAGCAGGACAAAGAAATAGAAACGGGGAGCCGGCTAGAGAAATTCTGGAGGGAGAAAAAGAGGGAGAGGGAGCAGGACACAAACACAGACAGAAGACGGGAGGTACAGGGAAAGGGAAAGGAAAAGAAAAGGAAAAAGAATAAAGAAAAAAAAAATCACAGCAGCGTGGGAGAGAGGAGGATCCAGGGGAGGGCCCAAGATGCAGAAGAGGGGCGACAGGGTCCCGAAGGCCCGGCACTCACCGCTACTCTCGCTCACAGCGCTGCTGGGAGACTCTGCCGCTTCAGACGCTTCTCTCTCCTGCTCTCCTCCCTTCCTCTTCCGTAACTACGGTCGCTTGGCTGTCCTCCACCTAAGAGAAAACGTGCATGTCTTGCACCTCTTACGAGACGAGGCTCCCTAGGCATGTAGCCTCGCTCGCTCGCGCACTCCACAGCCGTACCATGCTGCTGCTGGTGACACATACAGACCCTGCGGGGCACGCTGGCGGCCTGGCCTGCTGCAGGCTACCAAGAGGGAGCCTTCCTCACCCGCAGAGGCAGGCTCTCTCCTGCCTGCAGCGCCAAGCAGCTGCCAGCCAGGTGGCCTTCCATTTCTTCTTCTTCTTCAGCCTTCTCGGGACTCTCCAAGCTTCAGCCGCGCCATCTCCTGTCTGCAGCCACTCAGCGCTCCGCCTCTCCCTTTTCGCCCCCACGCCGCCAGCACAGCGAGGCCCGGCACACGCAGCCCACACAAGCCTGGAGCGGGCACAGCCAACGGCATCCCCAGGGCAGGAACGGACAAATGCGGCCTCAGCACGGCCCCTGCCACACAGAAAGAAACAGCGGCGACCGCGTTAAGGGAGACTGAGGCACGCTCGAGGGCCAGCGTGCCGCCCGCACCACGGGCCTTGGGGGAGGCCGGGGGTTCCGGGACAGGCTTCAGGGGACGTGCTGGAGCTGGGGGCGGCTGCGCGGGGCGAGCGGGGCCGGGGAGGCGCTGCCGAGTTGCGGGGGGTGTGCCCGCCTCCTTCCCCTCTTCCCTTCCGTCACCTCCCGCCTCTGGCCCCGGGGCTGACCGCACCCGGCTCACCTCCAGCGCACCAGCAGCCTGCCGCAGCGGGCGGCTCCGAGCTTCCCGTCCCACCACCCTCGGGCAGCCACCACGCACTCCCGCACCCGCCGGAGGGGAGCCCGCGCCTCACCGCTGGCCTCTCTGCTCCTCCGCCGCCCGGCACCCGCCACCGGGGCGCCGCCATGCTGCTCCGCCGCAACGCGCATGCGTCACGCGCCGACGGCGCGCCGGAGGGGCCAGACCCTGCGCGGAGCGCCGGGCTGCAGTACCGCATTGCGGCCAGAGGGCGGCGCCAGCGGGTACGGCGCGGCGCCGCCGCCCGGCCCCGGGCAGCCCGCGCTGCCGGCACGGGGCGGCACCCCCGCACGGCTCCAGGCAGCGCGCTGCCGCGCGCCTCCCGCTCCGGGCAGCCCCCGACTCGCGGCTCCGACACGGCGCCGCACCCCCGCCGCTCCTTGCCCCCGACACGGACCCCGCCCTCCCGGGGGCTTTTCCCCGGGACCCGCCGCTCCATCCACTCCACTTCCCCCCCACACCCGCGCTCACCTTCTCCCTCGCTGCAGCCGCAGCCCGGCCACGGCTCCGCTCCTCCGCCCTCGGCTCGCACCGGCTCCTCCACGGCCACCCGGGGCACGGCAGCACCGGGCCCTCCACCGGCAGAGGGAGGGGCCATCGCCACCAGCCCCGCTGCTCACGGCTGGAGCCCACGATGCCGTCATTGGGGCACAGCACCTGCGCCACCCGAACCGCAGTGCCGCAGTTTGGTCACCGGGTGGCAGAAGCGAGCTCTGCGGCACGCGCTCTCCAGGCGCGGCCGCACCGCTTGCTGGGGACGGGGTGCAGCGGGAAGGCTGCAGAAAAACACACGGAACCGGCCACAGAACTACCCTTCGTCCCGCGCAGCGGGGGCTGCGGCGGGACCAAGGACAGCGCCTCGCCGCACACGCCCGAGAGCACTGCGGCTGCCCGGCAGCCGAGTCCCTGAAAACGACACCTCCCGGCGTGCCCTGGCCAGCACGGCTCGGCCGCCCGGCAGTCGGAAGACTACACCTCCCGGCATGCCCCGGGGCAGCAGCGCGGCCAACCGCGAGCCCCGCGCCCCAGCACTACAGCTCCCAGCACGCCGCGGGAGCTGCGGGCCTCCGCTTGCGGGGACACCGTGCCCGAAACGGCGCCGGACCCCCGCCGCTCCTTGCCTCCCACACGGACCCCACTCGGCAGGTACCCCCGCCCGCCTCGGGGCTTTCCCCGGGACCCGCCGCTCCATCGACCGCCCCGCCCGCCCCGCGCTCACCTTCTCCCTCGCTGCAGCCGCAGCCCGCCCACGGCTCCACTCCTCCCTCTCTAACCAGGGTGATAGAATCAGTTGACCATAAACATGAACAGTGCTGCTATGTTCCTGGTACAGCCCTACCCACCTGGACATTAGGTCTGGGAACAGAGGGTCTAGTCTCTAGGTAACCATTAACGCTAACCACAGTGGGTAATTGTGTTTTTGTCAAGAGAAATGATGGAGTGTGGTTCTGTGAAACAAACTGAAGAAACTGACCAGGTTTGCCAAGATTGCGAGCCCAGCAGGTAAAAGGTGATTCTGGCAGGGGGAGATCGCGACCACCGACTCACTGACCCCCTACTCAAGCAATACCACCTACTCAAAAAGAAACAATAGAAGAGGGTAACTGAGTCTGCGCAACCATTTACCTAAGAAGCGAGAAAAGTTTACACCAGTCGCCAAAGAGAATAATATTGAATATCCATGAATAAAATAAATATGTATATTTTTGATCTGTATAAACTGTACGGAAAAGGTATGAGGTATGCACGTTTGGTGGAATTATCCCCCATGCATCCAGCGCTGCAATAAAGAATGCCTGCCTTTTAACACTACATTGGTGTTACGAGGTTTTGTTCCCAGATTTTCGGTGACACCTCGGCTCGCACCGGCCCCTCCACGGCCACCCGGGGCACGGCAGCACCGGGCCCTCCACCGGCTGAGGGAGGGGCCGTCGTCATCAGCCCCGCTGCCCGTCCCCTCCTCCCCTGGGCTCTGGCGCATCCCCTCGTCCCATGCAAACCAAGCACAAACGCAGCCAGCAGGGCAAAAGGGACCGCAGGTGTTCATTCCGTCACGCACCCAGCCAGTCCCGGGAGCCGCTCTGCTCCAGGGCTCGGGGCCCCCGACGCTCCCTCTGCCCCTCCGACACCTCGGCACTCCTTCCCGCAGCTGCGCCCGTTGCTCCAGCGGGGAGCAGTCGGTCAGTCGGCTCCCGGAGCAACGCGCTGCTCGGCAGAGGCTGCCAAAAATGAGGAGCAGGGTGCAGGCCACTACAAGAGAGGAGAAAAGTGACAGATGGCTGGACACCGGCGGTGTAACGAGAAAGCACGAAGCAGGGAAAGGGACAGCAAGAGAAGGATGGGGACAGGCAGTCCCACAGAGATGGAGAAAGAAGCAGCATGGAGACAGGAAGAGTGGCAGCAGAAAGAAGAAGAGGGAGTAGGACAGAGACCGAAAATGAAGAACGGGGAGCAGGAAGGAGATGCAAAAAAAACCCTGCAGCATGATGACAGAGGAAAAAAGAATAGTGGCAGGGACCTGGACAAAGAGTGATGAGGAAATCGAATAGAATTGACATGGAGAAAGCAGTAGATCTGTGACGTGCTACGGAGCCGAGAAGGAAGGCCTCGAATCAAGGGACAGGGAGCCAGACAGAGAGCACCAAAGACAGCAAAAGTACTGACAGGCTACAGAGTAGGAGGAAAGCAAAACTAGTAACCAGGACCTGAATGGAAAGACGGGAAGAAGGAAAAAAATGCCACGGGCTGCAGGGCAGAAAGAGGGAGGACCTAAAAGATGGGGACAAGTCAGAGACAGATGGAGAAAGAAGGTACACAAGAGCAGAAAAAAAAACTAATCGTAGCAGTGTGGGAAAGAGAGGAAGCCAGGGGAGGGCCCAGGATGCAGAAGAGGGGTGACAGGGCCCCGAGGGCCCAGGACTCACCGCAGCTCTCACTCTCGGTGCTGCCGGGAGACTTTGACACTTCAGACGCTTCTCTCTCCTTCTCTCTTCCCTTCTGCTTCCATAACTCCAATCGTTTGGCTCTCCTCCACCTGAGAGAAAATGCACGTGGGTGTCTTAGAGCTCATACGAGACGCGGCTTCCTAGACAAGAAGCCTCACTGCACACTACATGCAGGAATAGGACAGACAAAAAGAGAGAATATGATGAGTGGGAAACAGAACACACAGATCGAGAGAGAACTTGAATCAGAGGAATAAACAAGGCAGGAGAGAGAGATAAAGACAGGGAAGAAGCCAGAAGAAAAAGGGTCTTTCTGGCCTCTACTCACACCCCCCCGGCCTCCCACCCCTTTCCGGCCTCCTTTTTTTTCTGGCCTCTACTCTCGCCCCCGGCCTCCCACCCCTCTGCAGCCTCCCACCCCTTTCCGGCCTTCTTTTTTTTCTGGCCTCTACTCTCGGCCCCGGCCTCCCACCCCTCTGCAGCCTCCTATTTTTCTGGCCTCTACTTCCCCCTCCTCGGCCCCACCCCCCAGCCTCCCACCCCTCGTCAGCCTCCTACCTCCCATTTTGCTGGCCTCTACTTCATTCAGCTTCCCACCCTTCTGCAACCTCCTACCTCTTTCCAGCCTCCTACCTCCCATTTTGCTGGCCTCTACTTCATTCAGCTTCCCACCCCTCTGCAACCTCCTACCTCTTTCCAGCCTCCATTCGCCCCCCGCAGATTCCCACCCTTTTTCAGCCTCCCACCCCCGTCCCACGGAGTGCATGACACACTGACAAAGAGAGAAAAAGGACAGAGAACAGGAAAAAAGGTACTAAGAAACAAAGAAAGGGTCAGACGAAGAAGGGGGTGGTTAGGACCCCCAACACAAACCAGCAAGGGGCTAGAGGATAGAGAGAAAGGAAGAGAAGAAAGGGCCCGGGAGCAGGACAGAGAAGGAGAGAAAGGCAAAAAGGGAGAGCCGGCTGGACAGGGAGGTACGACAAGAAACGACCAGACAGGCAGCAGGACCGAGAAAGAGAGACAGAAAAACCTGGGACAGGAAGCAGGACAGAGGGACGGCGAGAGGAAACAAGGGCCAGGGAGCAGCACAGCGGTGGAAAAAGAGGCACTGGGGCAGTAGGACAGAAAGAGAAGGAAGAAAAGCCAGAAGAAGGACGAGGAATAATAGCAAAGGGAGAGAAGGACCAAGGAGCAGGACAGATTGTCAGAGAAAGACAGCGACAGCGAGCGAGACAAGGTGATACTGAGAGAGAAAAAGGGGACAGGGAGGCAGGATAAAGTGAAAGACAGACAAAAATAAGAGACGGGGGAGCAAGACAGAGACGGAGGGGGAAAAGCCTCGGCTGGGCAGCAGAGAAGAAGGGAAAAAAAATGCACTGGGCTGCGGGACAGAGAGGGAGGAATTAAAAAACAGACACAAGGAGCAGGACAGAATGACAGAGAGAGAAAAGGGACAGAGAGCAGGACAGCACTGGTGAGAGGAAAACAACCGTGACGGGCAGTGGGAGAGAGGTATGGAGAAGGAAAAAAATACCGAGGAAGAGCGAAAGGAAAGAAAGGGCAGCTAGCTGTACAGGGGGATAGAGAAAGAAAGGATGGCAGAGCAAATGGCGTAGAGAGAGAAAGGCACAAAAAACAGCAAGAGGAAGCAGAGCACAAGGACAGCAAGAGGAAAAAGGAAAGGGACAGGGAGCTGGACAGAGACGGAGCAAAAAAGCAGCAGGTACACAGGAAAAGAGACAGAAAGAGCAGGGCACAGAAAGATAGATCAGGACAGCGGCAGGATGGAGACGCAGAACAAAACCTGGGACGGTCAACCTGGGTGGGTGGGGAGCAGGTCAGAGAGCTGGAGAAAGGAAAAACACTGCTGTGGAGCAGCAGAGGGGGACGGAGAAAGAAAGAGAGGGAGGGGGAGCAGGGCAGAGAAACGGAGAGAGAAAATAAGCGATGGGGAGCAGGGCAGAGCACTAGGAAGAGGAAAATAAGACAAGGGAGAAGACCTAGGAGCTCAGAGAGAAAGAAGGGTCGAAAGAAAACACCAGATAGGTAGAGAAATCAAGAAAAACAGGGACGAGGAGCCTTGCAGGGACGGAGCACGAAAATGTAGGGCCGGTGAGCGCAAAAGAGGGAGAGAGAGGCGGAGGCAGGGGGAGGAGATGAAGAAGAAAGGAGAGACAAAGAGGGCAACGGAGCGCAGGACACACAGACAGACAGAGAAAAAGGACAGTGAACAGGAAAAAAGGGACCGAGAAACAAAGAAAGGGTCAGATCTAGACAAAGAGACCAAGAAGGGGGCGGGGGGGGGGGGGGCCGGTGCGCAGGGAAACCCCGAAACAAACCAGCAACGGGCTAGAGAACACAGAGGGAGAGAAAGAGAAGAAAGGGCCATGAAGCAGGACAGAGAAGGAGAGAAAGGCAAAAAGGGAGAGCCGGCTGAACAGGGACGTATAGCAAGAAATGACCGGACAGGCAGCAGGACAAAGAAATAGAAACGGGGAGCCGGCTAGAGAAATTCTGGAGGGAGAAAAAGAGGGAGAGGGAGCAGGACACAAACACAGACAGAAGACGGGAGGTACAGGGAAAGGGAAAGGAAAAGAAAAGGAAAAAGAATAAAGAAAAAAAAAATCACAGCAGCGTGGGAGAGAGGAGGATCCAGGGGAGGGCCCAAGATGCAGAAGAGGGGCGACAGGGTCCCGAAGGCCCGGCACTCACCGCTACTCTCGCTCACAGCGCTGCTGGGAGACTCTGCCGCTTCAGACGCTTCTCTCTCCTGCTCTCCTCCCTTCCTCTTCCGTAACTACGGTCGCTTGGCTGTCCTCCACCTAAGAGAAAACGTGCATGTCTTGCACCTCTTACGAGACGAGGCTCCCTAGGCATGTAGCCTCGCTCGCTCGCGCACTCCACAGCCGTACCATGCTGCTGCTGGTGACACATACAGACCCTGCGGGGCACGCTGGCGGCCTGGCCTGCTGCGGGCTACCAAGAGGGAGCCTTCCTCACCCGCAGAGGCAGGCTCTCTCCTGCCTGCAGCGCCAAGCAGCTGCCAGCCAGGTGGCCTTCCATTTCTTCTTCTTCTTCAGCCTTCTCGGGACTCTCCAAGCTTCAGCCGCGCCATCTCCTGTCTGCAGCCACTCAGCGCTCCGCCTCTCCCTTTTCGCCCCCACGCCGCCAGCACAGCGAGGCCCGGCACACGCAGCCCACACAAGCCTGGAGCGGGCACAGCCAACGGCATCCCCAGGGCAGGAACGGACAAATGCGGCCTCAGCACGGCCCCTGCCACACAGAAAGAAACAGCGGCGACCGCGTTAAGGGAGACTGAGGCACGCTCGAGGGCCAGCGTGCCGCCCGCACCACGGGCCTTGGGGGAGGCCGGGGGTTCCGGGACAGGCTTCAGGGGACGTGCTGGAGCTGGGGGCGGCTGCGCGGGGCGAGCGGGGCCGGGGAGGCGCTGCCGAGTTGCGGGGGGTGTGCCCGCCTCCTTCCCCTCTTCCCTTCCGTCACCTCCCGCCTCTGGCCCCGGGGCTGACCGCACCCGGCTCACCTCCAGCGCACCAGCAGCCTGCCGCAGCGGGCGGCTCCGAGCTTCCCGTCCCACCACCCTCGGGCAGCCACCACGCACTCCCGCACCCGCCGGAGGGGAGCCCGCGCCTCACCGCTGGCCTCTCTGCTCCTCCGCCGCCCGGCACCCGCCACCGGGGCGCCGCCATGCTGCTCCGCCGCAACGCGCATGCGTCACGCGCCGACGGCGCGCCGGAGGGGCCAGACCCTGCGCGGAGCGCCGGGCTGCAGTACCGCATTGCGGCCAGAGGGCGGCGCCAGCGGGTACGGCGCGGCGCCGCCGCCCGGCCCCGGGCAGCCCGCGCCGCCGGCACGGGGCGGCACCCCCGCACGGCTCCGGGCAGCGCCCTGCCGCGCGCCTCCCGCTCCGGGCAGCCCCCGACTCGCGGCTCCGACGCGGCGCCGCACCCCCGCCGCTCCTTGCCCCCGACACGGACCCCGCCCTCCCGGGGGCTTTTCCCCGGGACCCGCCGCTCCATCCACTCCACTCCCCCCCCACACCCGCGCTCACCTTCTCCCTCGCTGCAGCCGCAGCCCGGCCACGGCTCCGCTCCTCCGCCCTCGGCTCGCACCGGCTCCTCCACGGCCACCCGGGGCACGGCAGCACCGGGCCCTCCACCGGCAGAGGGAGGGGCCATCGCCACCAGCCCCGCTGCTCACGGCTGGAGCCCACGATGCCGTCATTGGGGCACAGCACCTGCGCCACCCGAACCGCAGTGCCGCAGTTTGGTCACCGGGTGGCAGAAGCGAGCTCTGCGGCACGCGCTCTCCAGGCGCGGCCGCACCGCTTGCTGGGGACGGGGTGCAGCGGGAAGGCTGCAGAAAAACACACGGAACCGGCCACAGAACTACCCTTCGTCCCGCGCAGCGGGGGCTGCGGCGGGACCAAGGACAGCGCCTCGCCGCACACGCCCGAGAGCACTGCGGCTGCCCGGCAGCCGAGTCCCTGAAAACGACACCTCCCGGCGTGCCCTGGCCGGCACGGCTCGGCCGCCCGGCAGTCGGAAGACTACACCTCCCGGCATGCCCCGGGGCAGCAGCGCGGCCAACCGCGAGCCCCGCGCCCCAGCACTACAGCTCCCAGCACGCCGCGGGAGCTGCGGGCCTCCGCTTGCGGGGACACCGTGCCCGAAACGGCGCCGGACCCCCGCCGCTCCTTGCCTCCCACACGGACCCCACTCGGCAGGTACCCCCGCCCGCCTCGGGGCTTTCCCCGGGACCCGCCGCTCCATCGACCGCCCCGCCCGCCCCGCGCTCACCTTCTCCCTCGCTGCAGCCGCAGCCCGGCCACGGCTCCACTCCTCCCTCTCTAACCAGGGTGATAGAATCAGTTGACCATAAACATGAACAGTGCTGCTATGTTCCTGGTACAGCCCTACCCACCTGGACATTAGGTCTGGGAACAGAGGGTCTAGTCTCTAGGTAACCATTAACGCTAACCACAGTGGGTAATTGTGTTTTTGTCAAGAGAAATGATGGAGTGTGGTTCTGTGAAACAAACTGAAGAAACTGACCAGGTTTGCCAAGATTGCGAGCCCAGCAGGTAAAAGGTGATTCTGGCAGGGGGAGATCGCGACCACCGACTCACTGACCCCCTACTCAAGCAATACCACCTACTCAAAAAGAAACAATAGAAGAGGGTAACTGAGTCTGCGCAACCATTTACCTAAGAAGCGAGAAAAGTTTACACCAGTCGCCAAAGAGAATAATATTGAATATCCATGAATAAAATAAATATGTATATTTTTGATCTGTATAAACTGTACGGAAAAGGTATGAGGTATGCACGTTTGGTGGAATTATCCCCCATGCATCCAGCGCTGCAATAAAGAATGCCTGCCTTTTAACACTACATTGGTGTTACGAGGTTTTGTTCCCAGATTTTCGGTGACACCTCGGCTCGCACCGGCCCCTCCACGGCCACCCGGGGCACGGCAGCACCGGGCCCTCCACCGGCTGAGGGAGGGGCCGTCGTCATCAGCCCCGCTGCCCGTCCCCTCCTCCCCTGGGCTCTGGCGCATCCCCTCGTCCCATGCAAACCAAGCACAAACGCAGCCAGCAGGGCAAAAGGGACCGCAGGTGTTCATTCCGTCACGCACCCAGCCAGTCCCGGGAGCCGCTCTGCTCCAGGGCTCGGGGCCCCCGACGCTCCCTCTGTCCCTCCGACACCTCGGCACTCCTTCCCGCAGCTGCGCCCGTTGCTCCAGCGGGGAGCAGTCGGTCAGTCGGCTCCCGGAGCAACGCGCTGCTCGGCAGAGGCTGCCAAAAATGAGGAGCAGGGTGCAGGCCACTACAAGAGAGGAGAAAAGTGACAGATGGCTGGACACCGGCGGTGTAACGAGAAAGCACGAAGCAGGGAAAGGGACAGCAAGAGAAGGATGGGGACAGGCAGTCCCACAGAGATGGAGAAAGAAGCAGCATGGAGACAGGAAGAGTGGCAGCAGAAAGAAGAAGAGGGAGTAGGACAGAGACCGAAAATGAAGAACGGGGAGCAGGAAGGAGATGCAAAAAAAACCCTGCAGCATGATGACAGAGGAAAAAAGAATAGTGGCAGGGACCTGGACAAAGAGTGATGAGGAAATCGAATAGAATTGACATGGAGAAAGCAGTAGATCTGTGACGTGCTACGGAGCCGAGAAGGAAGGCCTCGAATCAAGGGACAGGGAGCCAGACAGAGAGCACCAAAGACAGCAAAAGTACTGACAGGCTACAGAGTAGGAGGAAAGCAAAACTAGTAACCAGGACCTGAATGGAAAGACGGGAAGAAGGAAAAAAATGCCACGGGCTGCAGGGCAGAAAGAGGGAGGACCTAAAAGATGGGGACAAGTCAGAGACAGATGGAGAAAGAAGGTACACAAGAGCAGAAAAAAAAACTAATCGTAGCAGTGTGGGAAAGAGAGGAAGCCAGGGGAGGGCCCAGGATGCAGAAGAGGGGTGACAGGGCCTCGAGGGCCCAGGACTCACCGCAGCTCTCACTCTCGGTGCTGCCGGGAGACTTTGACACTTCAGACGCTTCTCTCTCCTTCTCTCTTCCCTTCTGCTTCCATAACTCCAATCGTTTGGCTCTCCTCCACCTGAGAGAAAATGCACGTGGGTGTCTTAGAGCTCATACGAGACGCGGCTTCCTAGACAAGAAGCCTCACTGCACACTACATGCAGGAATAGGACAGACAAAAAGAGAGAATATGATGAGTGGGAAACAGAACACACAGATCGAGAGAGAACTTGAATCAGAGGAATAAACAAGGCAGGAGAGAGAGATAAAGACAGGGAAGAAGCCAGAAGAAAAAGGGTCTTTCTGGCCTCTACTCACACCCCCCCCGGCCTCCCACCCCTTTCCGGCCTCCTTTTTTTTCTGGCCTCTACTCTCGCCCCCGGCCTCCCACCCCTCTGCAGCCTCCCACCCCTTTCCGGCCTTCTTTTTTTTTCTGGCCTCTACTCTCGGCCCCGGCCTCCCACCCCTCTGCAGCCTCCTATTTTTCTGGCCTCTACTTCCCCCTCCTCGGCCCCACCCCCCAGCCTCCCACCCCTCGTCAGCCTCCTACCTCCCATTTTGCTGGCCTCTACTTCATTCAGCTTCCCACCCCTCTGCAACCTCCTACCTCTTTCCAGCCTCCATTCGCCCCCCCGCAGATTCCCACCCTTTTTCAGCCTCCCACCCCCGTCCCACGGAGTGCATGACACACTGACAAAGAGAGAAAAAGGACAGAGAACAGGAAAAAAGGTACTAAGAAACAAAGAAAGGGTCAGACGAAGAAGGGGGTGGTTAGGACCCCCAACACAAACCAGCAAGGGGCTAGAGGATAGAGAGAAAGGAAGAGAAGAAAGGGCCCGGGAGCAGGACAGAGAAGGAGAGAAAGGCAAAAAGGGAGAGCCGGCTGGACAGGGAGGTACGACAAGAAACGACCAGACAGGCAGCAGGACCGAGAAAGAGAGACAGAAAAACCTGGGACAGGAAGCAGGACAGAGGGACGGCGAGAGGAAACAAGGGCCAGGGAGCAGCACAGCGGTGGAAAAAGAGGCACTGGGGCAGTAGGACAGAAAGAGAAGGAAGAAAAGCCAGAAGAAGGACGAGGAATAATAGCAAAGGGAGAGAAGGACCAAGGAGCAGGACAGATTGTCAGAGAAAGACAGCGACAGCGAGCGAGACAAGGTGATACTGAGAGAGAAAAAGGGGACAGGGAGGCAGGATAAAGTGAAAGACAGACAAAAATAAGAGACGGGGGAGCAAGACAGAGACGGAGGGGGAAAAGCCTCGGCTGGGCAGCAGAGAAGAAGGGAAAAAAAATGCACTGGGCTGCGGGACAGAGAGGGAGGAATTAAAAAACAGACACAAGGAGCAGGACAGAATGACAGAGAGAGAAAAGGGACAGAGAGCAGGACAGCACTGGTGAGAGGAAAACAACCGTGACGGGCAGTGGGAGAGAGGTATGGAGAAGGAAAAAAATACCGAGGAAGAGCGAAAGGAAAGAAAGGGCAGCTAGCTGTACAGGGGGATAGAGAAAGAAAGGATGGCAGAGCAAATGGCGTAGAGAGAGAAAGGCACAAAAAACAGCAAGAGGAAGCAGAGCACAAGGACAGCAAGAGGAAAAAGGAAAGGGACAGGGAGCTGGACAGAGACGGAGCAAAAAAGCAGCAGGTACACAGGAAAAGAGACAGAAAGAGCAGGGCACAGAAAGATAGATCAGGACAGCGGCAGGATGGAGACGCAGAACAAAACCTGGGACGGTCAACCTGGGTGGGTGGGGAGCAGGTCAGAGAGCTGGAGAAAGGAAAAACACTGCTGTGGAGCAGCAGAGGGGGACGGAGAAAGAAAGAGAGGGAGGGGGAGCAGGGCAGAGAAACGGAGAGAGAAAATAAGCGATGGGGAGCAGGGCAGAGCACTAGGAAGAGGAAAATAAGACAAGGGAGAAGACCTAGGAGCTCAGAGAGAAAGAAGGGTCGAAAGAAAACACCAGATAGGTAGAGAAATCAAGAAAAACAGGGACGAGGAGCCTTGCAGGGACGGAGCACGAAAATGTAGGGCCGGTGAGCGCAAAAGAGGGAGAGAGAGGCGGAGGCAGGGGGAGGAGATGAAGAAGAAAGGAGAGACAAAGAGGGCAACGGAGCGCAGGACACACAGACAGACAGAGAAAAAGGACAGTGAACAGGAAAAAAGGGACCGAGAAACAAAGAAAGGGTCAGATCTAGACAAAGAGACCAAGAAGGGGGCGGGGGGGGGGGGCCGGTGCGCAGGGAAACCCCGAAACAAACCAGCAACGGGCTAGAGAACAGAGAGGGAGAGAAAGAGAAGAAAGGGCCATGAAGCAGGACAGAGAAGGAGAGAAAGGCAAAAAGGGAGAGCCGGCTGAACAGGGACGTATAGCAAGAAATGACCGGACAGGCAGCACGACAAAGAAATAGAAACGGGGAGCCGGCTAGAGAAATTCTGGAGGGAGAAAAAGAGGGAGAGGGAGCAGGACACAAACACAGACAGAAGACGGGAGGTACAGGGAAAGGGAAAGGAAAAGAAAAGGAAAAAGAATAAAGAAAAAAAAAATCACAGCAGCGTGGGAGAGAGGAGGATCCAGGGGAGGGCCCAAGATGCAGAAGAGGGGCGACAGGGTCCCGAAGGCCCGGCACTCACCGCTACTCTCGCTCACAGCGCTGCTGGGAGACTCTGCCGCTTCAGACGCTTCTCTCTCCTGCTCTCCTCCCTTCCTCTTCCGTAACTACGGTCGCTTGGCTGTCCTCCACCTAAGAGAAAACGTGCATGTCTTGCACCTCTTACGAGACGAGGCTCCCTAGGCATGTAGCCTCGCTCGCTCGCGCACTCCACAGCCGTACCATGCTGCTGCTGGTGACACATACAGACCCTGCGGGGCACGCTGGCGGCCTGGCCTGCTGCGGGCTACCAAGAGGGAGCCTTCCTCACCCGCAGAGGCAGGCTCTCTCCTGCCTGCAGCGCCAAGCAGCTGCCAGCCAGGTGGCCTTCCATTTCTTCTTCTTCTTCAGCTTTCTCGGGACTCTCCAAGCTTCAGCCGCGCCACCTCCTGTCTGCAGCCACTCAGCGCTCCGCCTCTCCCTTTTCGCCCCCACGCCGCCAGCACAGCGAGGCCCGGCACACGCAGCCCACACAAGCCTGGAGCGGGCACAGCCAACGGCATCCCCAGGGCAGGAACGGACAAATGCGGCCTCAGCACGGCCCCTGCCACACAGAAAGAAACAGCGGCGACCGCGTTAAGGGAGACTGAGGCACGCTCGAGGGCCAGCGTGCCGCCCGCACCACGGGCCTTGGGGGAGGCCGGGGGTTCCGGGACAGGCTTCAGGGGACGTGCTGGAGCTGGGGGCGGCTGCGCGGGGCGAGCGGGGCCGGGGAGGCGCTGCCGAGTTGCGGGGGGTGTGCCCGCCTCCTTCCCCTCTTCCCTTCCGTCACCTCCCGCCTCTGGCCCCGGGGCTGACCGCACCCGGCTCACCTCCAGCGCACCAGCAGCCTGCCGCAGCGGGCGGCTCCGAGCTTCCCGTCCCACCACCCTCGGGCAGCCACCACGCACTCCCGCACCCGCCGGAGGGGAGCCCGCGCCTCACCGCTGGCCTCTCTGCTCCTCCGCCGCCCGGCACCCGCCACCGGGGCGCCGCCATGCTGCTCCGCCGCAACGCGCATGCGTCACGCGCCGACGGCGCGCCGGAGGGGCCAGACCCTGCGCGGAGCGCCGGGCTGCAGTACCGCATTGCGGCCAGAGGGCGGCGCCAGCGGGTACGGCGCGGCGCCGCCGCCCGGCCCCGGGCAGCCCGCGCCGCCGGCACGGGGCGGCACCCCCGCACGGCTCCGGGCAGCGCCCTGCCGCGCGCCTCCCGCTCCGGGCAGCCCCCGACTCGCGGCTCCGACGCGGCGCCGCACCCCCGCCGCTCCTTGCCCCCGACACGGACCCCGCCCTCCCGGGGGCTTTTCCCCGGGACCCGCCGCTCCATCCACTCCACTCCCCCCCCACACCCGCGCTCACCTTCTCCCTCGCTGCAGCCGCAGCCCGGCCACGGCTCCGCTCCTCCGCCCTCGGCTCGCACCGGCTCCTCCACGGCCACCCGGGGCACGGCAGCACCGGGCCCTCCACCGGCAGAGGGAGGGGCCATCGCCACCAGCCCCGCTGCTCACGGCTGGAGCCCACGATGCCGTCATTGGGGCACAGCACCTGCGCCACTCGAGCCGCAGTACCGCACTTTGGTCACCGGGTGGCAGCAGCGAGCTCTTGGACACGGCGCCACCGCGCATTGGCGCCACCCGAGCCGCAGTGCCGCACTTTGGTCACCGGGTGGCAGAAGCGAGCTCTGCGGCACGCGCTCTCCAGGCGCGGCCGCACCGCTTGCTGGGGACGGGGTGCAGCGGGAAGGCTGCAGAAAAACACACGGAACCGGCCACAGAACTACCCTTCGTCCCGCGCAGCGGGGGCTGCGGCGGGACCAAGGACAGCGCCTCGCCGCACACGCCCGAGAGCACTGCGGCTGCCCGGCAGCCGAGTCCCTGAAAACGACACCTCCCGGCGTGCCCTGGCCGGCACGGCTCGGCCGCCCGGCAGTCGGAAGACTACACCTCCCGGCATGCCCCGGGGCAGCAGCGCGGCCAACCGCGAGCCCCGCGCCCCAGCACTACAGCTCCCAGCACGCCGCGGGAGCTGCGGGCCTCCGCTTGCGGGGACACCGTGCCCGAAACGGCGCCGGACCCCCGCCGCTCCTTGCCTCCCACACGGACCCCACTCGGCAGGTACCCCCGCCCGCCTCGGGGCTTTCCCCGGGACCCGCCGCTCCATCGACCGCCCCGCCCGCCCCGCGCTCACCTTCTCCCTCGCTGCAGCCGCAGCCCGGCCACGGCTCCACTCCTCCCTCTCTAACCAGGGTGATAGAATCAGTTGACCATAAACATGAACAGTGCTGCTATGTTCCTGGTACAGCCCTACCCACCTGGACATTAGGTCTGGGAACAGAGGGTCTAGTCTCTAGGTAACCATTAACGCTAACCACAGTGGGTAATTGTGTTTTTGTCAAGAGAAATGATGGAGTGTGGTTCTGTGAAACAAACTGAAGAAACTGACCAGGTTTGCCAAGATTGCGAGCCCAGCAGGTAAAAGGTGATTCTGGCAGGGGGAGATCGCGACCACCGACTCACTGACCCCCTACTCAAGCAATACCACCTACTCAAAAAGAAACAATAGAAGAGGGTAACTGAGTCTGCGCAACCATTTACCTAAGAAGCGAGAAAAGTTTACACCAGTCGCCAAAGAGAATAATATTGAATATCCATGAATAAAATAAATATGTATATTTTTGATCTGTATAAACTGTACGGAAAAGGTATGAGGTATGCACGTTTGGTGGAATTATCCCCCATGCATCCAGCGCTGCAATAAAGAATGCCTGCCTTTTAACACTACATTGGTGTTACGAGGTTTTGTTCCCAGATTTTCGGTGGCACCTCGGCTCGCACCGGCCCCTCCACGGCCACCCGGGGCACGGCAGCACCGGGCCCTCCACCGGCTGAGGGAGGGGCCGTCGTCATCAGCCCCGCTGCCCGTCCCCTCCTCCCCTGGGCTCTGGCGCATCCCCTCGTCCCATGCAAACCAAGCACAAACGCAGCCAGCAGGGCAAAAGGGACCGCAGGTGTTCATTCCGTCACGCACCCAGCCAGTCCCGGGAGCCGCTCTGCTCCAGGGCTCGGGGCCCCCGACGCTCCCTCTGCCCCTCCGACACCTCGGCACTCCTTCCCGCAGCTGCGCCCGTTGCTCCAGCGGGGCGCAGTCGGTCAGTCGGCTCCCGGAGCAACGCGCTGCTCGGCAGAGGCTGCCAAAAATGAGGAGCAGGGTGCAGGCCACTACAAGAGAGGAGAAAAGTGACAGATGGCTGGACACCGACGAGAAAGCACGAAGCAGGGAAAGGGACAGCAAGAGAAGGACGGGGACAGGCAGTCCCACAGAGATGGAGAAAGAAGCAGCATGGAGACAGGAAGAGTGGCAGCAGAAAGAAGAAGAGGGAGTAGGACAGAGACCGAAAATGAAGAACGGGGAGCAGGAAGGAGATGCAAAAAAAACCCTGCAGCATGATGACAGAGGAAAAAAGAATAGTGGCAGGGACCTGGACAAAGAGTGATGAGGAAATCGAATAGAATTGACATGGAGAAAGCAGTAGATCTGTGACGTGCTACGGAGCCGAGAAGGAAGGCCTCGAATCAAGGGACAGGGAGCCAGACAGAGAGCACCAAAGACAGCAAAAGTACTGACAGGCTACAGAGTAGGAGGAAAGCAAAACTAGTAACCAGGACCTGAATGGAAAGACGGGAAGAAGGAAAAAAATGCCACGGGCTGCAGGGCAGAAAGAGGGAGGACCTAAAAGATGGGGACAAGTCAGAGACAGATGGAGAAAGAAGGTACACAAGAGCAGAAAAAAAAAACTAATCGTAGCAGTGTGGGAAAGAGAGGAAGCCAGGGGAGGGCCCAGGATGCAGAAGAGGGGTGACAGGGCCCCGAGGGCCCAGGACTCACCGCAGCTCTCACTCTCGGTGCTGCCGGGAGACTTTGACACTTCAGACGCTTCTCTCTCCTTCTCTCTTCCCTTCTGCTTCCATAACTCCAATCGTTTGGCTCTCCTCCACCTGAGAGAAAATGCACGTGGGTGTCTTAGAGCTCATACGAGACGCGGCTTCCTAGACAAGAAGCCTCACTGCACACTACATGCAGGAATAGGACAGACAAAAAGAGAGAATATGATGAGTGGGAAACAGAACACACAGATCGAGAGAGAACTTGAATCAGAGGAATAAACAAGGCAGGAGAGAGAGATAAAGACAGGGAAGAAGCCAGAAGAAAAAGGGTCTTTCTGGCCTCTACTCACACCCCCCCGGCCTCCCACCCCTTTCCGGCCTCCTTTTTTTTCTGGCCTCTACTCTCGCCCCCGGCCTCCCACCCCTCTGCGGCCTCCCACCCCTTTCCGGCCTTCTTTTTTTTTCTGGCCTCTACTCTCGGCCCCGGCCTCCCACCCCTCTGCAGCCTCCTATTTTTCTGGCCTCTACTTCCCCCTCCTCGGCCCCACCCCCCAGCCTCCCACCCCTCGTCAGCCTCCTACCTCCCATTTTGCTGGCCTCTACTTCATTCAGCTTCCCACCCCTCTGCAACCTCCTACCTCTTTCCAGCCTCCTACCTCCCATTTTGCTGGCCTCTACTTCATTCAGCTTCCCACCCCTCTGCAACCTCCTACCTCTTTCCAGCCTCCATTCGCCCCCCGCAGATTCCCACCCTTTTTCAGCCTCCCACCCCCGTCCCACGGAGTGCATGACACACTGACAAAGAGAGAAAAAGGACAGAGAACAGGAAAAAAGGTACTAAGAAACAAAGAAAGGGTCAGACGAAGAAGGGGGTGGTTAGGACCCCCAACACAAACCAGCAAGGGGCTAGAGGATAGAGAGAAAGGAAGAGAAGAAAGGGCCCGGGAGCAGGACAGAGAAGGAGAGAAAGGCAAAAAGGGAGAGCCGGCTGGACAGGGAGGTACGACAAGAAACGACCAGACAGGCAGCAGGACCGAGAAAGAGAGACAGAAAAACCTGGGACAGGAAGCAGGACAGAGGGACGGCGAGAGGAAACAAGGGCCAGGGAGCAGCACAGCGGTGGAAAAAGAGGCACTGGGGCAGTAGGACAGAAAGAGAAGGAAGAAAAGCCAGAAGAAGGACGAGGAATAATAGCAAAGGGAGAGAAGGACCAAGGAGCAGGACAGATTGTCAGAGAAAGACAGCGACAGCGAGCGAGACAAGGTGATACTGAGAGAGAAAAAGGGGACAGGGAGGCAGGATAAAGTGAAAGACAGACAAAAATAAGAGACGGGGGAGCAAGACAGAGACGGAGGGGGAAAAGCCTCGGCTGGGCAGCAGAGAAGAAGGGAAAAAAAATGCACTGGGCTGCGGGACAGAGAGGGAGGAATTAAAAAACAGACACAAGGAGCAGGACAGAATGACAGAGAGAGAAAAGGGACAGAGAGCAGGACAGCATTGGTGAGAGGAAAACAACCGTGACGGGCAGTGGGAGAGAGGTATGGAGAAGGAAAAAAATACCGAGGAAGAGCGAAAGGAAAGAAAGGGCAGCTAGCTGTACAGGGGGATAGAGAAAGAAAGGATGGCAGAGCAAATGGCGTAGAGAGAGAAAGGCACAAAAAACAGCAAGAGGAAGCAGAGCACAAGGACAGCAAGAGGAAAAAGGAAAGGGACAGGGAGCTGGACAGAGACGGAGCAAAAAAGCAGCAGGTACACAGGAAAAGAGACAGAAAGAGCAGGGCACAGAAAGATAGATCAGGACAGCGGCAGGATGGAGACGCAGAACAAAACCTGGGACGGTCAACCTGGGTGGGTGGGGAGCAGGTCAGAGAGCTGGAGAAAGGAAAAACACTGCTGTGGAGCAGCAGAGGGGGACGGAGAAAGAAAGAGAGGGAGGGGGAGCAGGGCAGAGAAACGGAGAGAGAAAATAAGCGATGGGGAGCAGGGCAGAGCACTAGGAAGAGGAAAATAAGACAAGGGAGAAGACCTAGGAGCTCAGAGAGAAAGAAGGGTCGAAAGAAAACACCAGATAGGTAGAGAAATCAAGAAAAACAGGGACGAGGAGCCTTGCAGGGACGGAGCACGAAAATGTAGGGCCGGTGAGCGCAAAAGAGGGAGAGAGAGGCGGAGGCAGGGGGAGGAGATGAAGAAGAAAGGAGAGACAAAGAGGGCAACGGAGCGCAGGACACACAGACAGACAGAGAAAAAGGACAGTGAACAGGAAAAAAGGGACCGAGAAACAAAGAAAGGGTCAGATCTAGACAAAGAGACCAAGAAGGGGGCGGGGGGGGGGGGGCCGGTGCGCAGGGAAACCCCGAAACAAACCAGCAACGGGCTAGAGAACAGAGAGGGAGAGAAAGAGAAGAAAGGGCCATGAAGCAGGACAGAGAAGGAGAGAAAGGCAAAAAGGGAGAGCCGGCTGAACAGGGACGTATAGCAAGAAATGACCGGACAGGCAGCACGACAAAGAAATAGAAACGGGGAGCCGGCTAGAGAAATTCTGGAGGGAGAAAAAGAGGGAGAGGGAGCAGGACACAAACACAGACAGAAGACGGGAGGTACAGGGAAAGGGAAAGGAAAAGAAAAGGAAAAAGAATAAAGAAAAAAAAAATCACAGCAGCGTGGGAGAGAGGAGGATCCAGGGGAGGGCCCAAGATGCAGAAGAGGGGCGACAGGGTCCCGAAGGCCCGGCACTCACCGCTACTCTCGCTCACAGCGCTGCTGGGAGACTCTGCCGCTTCAGACGCTTCTCTCTCCTGCTCTCCTCCCTTCCTCTTCCGTAACTACGGTCGCTTGGCTGTCCTCCACCTAAGAGAAAACGTGCATGTCTTGCACCTCTTACGAGACGAGGCTCCCTAGGCATGTAGCCTCGCTCGCTCGCGCACTCCACAGCCGTACCATGCTGCTGCTGGTGACACATACAGACCCTGCGGGGCACGCTGGCGGCCTGGCCTGCTGCGGGCTACCAAGAGGGAGCCTTCCTCACCCGCAGAGGCAGGCTCTCTCCTGCCTGCAGCGCCAAGCAGCTGCCAGCCAGGTGGCCTTCCATTTCTTCTTCTTCTTCAGCTTTCTCGGGACTCTCCAAGCTTCAGCCGCGCCACCTCCTGTCTGCAGCCACTCAGCGCTCCGCCTCTCCCTTTTCGCCCCCACGCCGCCAGCACAGCGAGGCCCGGCACACACAGCCCACACAAGCCTGGAGCGGGCACAGCCAACGGCATCCCCAGGGCAGGAACGGACAAATGCGGCCTCAGCACGGCCCCTGCCACACAGAAAGAAACAGCGGCGACCGCGTTAAGGGAGACTGAGGCACGCTCGAGGGCCAGCGTGCCGCCCGCACCACAGGCCTTGGGGGAGGCCGGGGGTTCCGGGACAGGCTTCAGGGGACGTGCTGGAGCTGGGGGCGGCTGCGCGGGGCGAGCGGGGCCGGGGAGGCGCTGCCGAGTTGCCGGGGGTGTGCCCGCCTCCTTCCCCTCTTCCCTTCCGTCACCTCCCGCCTCTGGCCCCGGGGCTGACCGCACCCGGCTCACCTCCAGCGCACCAGCAGCCTGCCGCAGCGAGCGGCTCCGAGCTTCCCGTCCCACCACCCTCGGGCAGCCACCACGCACTCCCGCACCCGCCGGAGGGGAGCCCGCGCCTCACCGCTGGCCTCTCTGCTCCTCCGCCGCCCGGCACCCGCCACCGGGGCGCCGCCATGCTGCTCCGCCGCAACGCGCATGCGTCACGCGCCGACGGCGCGCCGGAGGGGCCAGACCCTGCGCGGAGCGCCGGGCTGCAGTACCGCATTGCGGCCAGAGGGCGGCGCCAGCGGGTACGGCGCGGCGCCGCCGCCCGGCCCCGGGCAGCCCGCGCCGCCGGCACGGGGCGGCACCCCCGCACGGCTCCGGGCAGCGCCCTGCCGCGCGCCTCCCGCTCCGGGCAGCCCCCGACTCGCGGCTCCGACGCGGCGCCGCACCCCCGCCGCTCCTTGCCCCCGACACGGACCCCGCCCTCCCGGGGGCTTTTCCCCGGGACCCGCCGCTCCATCCACTCCACTCCCCCCCCACACCCGCGCTCACCTTCTCCCTCGCTGCAGCCGCAGCCCGGCCACGGCTCCGCTCCTCCGCCCTCGGCTCGCACCGGCTCCTCCACGGCCACCCGGGGCACGGCAGCACCGGGCCCTCCACCGGCAGAGGGAGGGGCCATCGCCACCAGCCCCGCTGCTCACGGCTGGAGCCCACGATGCCGTCATTGGGGCACAGCACCTGCGCCACTCGAGCCGCAGTACCGCACTTTGGTCACGGGGTGGCAGCAGCGAGCTCTTGGACACGGCGCCACCGCGCATTGGCGCCACCCGAGCCGCAGTGCCGCACTTTGGTCACCGGGTGGCAGAAGCGAGCTCTGCGGCACGCGCTCTCCAGGCGCGGCCGCACCGCTTGCTGGGGACGGGGTGCAGCGGGAAGGCTGCAGAAAAACACACGGAACCGGCCACAGAACTACCCTTCGTCCCGCGCAGCGGGGGCTGCGGCGGGACCAAGGACAGCGCCTCGCCGCACACGCCCGAGAGCACTGCGGCTGCCCGGCAGCCGAGTCCCTGAAAACGACACCTCCCGGCGTGCCCTGGCCGGCACGGCTCGGCCGCCCGGCAGTCGGAAGACTACACCTCCCGGCATGCCCCGGGGCAGCAGCGCGGCCAACCGCGAGCCCCGCGCCCCAGCACTACAGCTCCCAGCACGCCGCGGGAGCTGCGGGCCTCCGCTTGCGGGGACACCGTGCCCGAAACGGCGCCGGACCCCCGCCGCTCCTTGCCTCCCACACGGACCCCACTCGGCAGGTACCCCCGCCCGCCTCGGGGCTTTCCCCGGGACCCGCCGCTCCATCGACCGCCCCGCCCGCCCCGCGCTCACCTTCTCCCTCGCTGCAGCCGCAGCCCGGCCACGGCTCCACTCCTCCCTCTCTAACCAGGGTGATAGAATCAGTTGACCATAAACATGAACAGTGCTGCTATGTTCCTGGTACAGCCCTACCCACCTGGACATTAGGTCTGGGAACAGAGGGTCTAGTCTCTAGGTAACCATTAACGCTAACCACAGTGGGTAATTGTGTTTTTGTCAAGAGAAATGATGGAGTGTGGTTCTGTGAAACAAACTGAAGAAACTGACCAGGTTTGCCAAGATTGCGAGCCCAGCAGGTAAAAGGTGATTCTGGCAGGGGGAGATCGCGACCACCGACTCACTGACCCCCTACTCAAGCAATACCACCTACTCAAAAAGAAACAATAGAAGAGGGTAACTGAGTCTGCGCAACCATTTACCTAAGAAGCGAGAAAAGTTTACACCAGTCGCCAAAGAGAATAATATTGAATATCCATGAATAAAATAAATATGTATATTTTTGATCTGTATAAACTGTACGGAAAAGGTATGAGGTATGCACGTTTGGTGGAATTATCCCCCATGCATCCAGCGCTGCAATAAAGAATGCCTGCCTTTTAACACTACATTGGTGTTACGAGGTTTTGTTCCCAGATTTTCGGTGACACCTCGGCTCGCACCGGCCCCTCCACGGCCACCCGGGGCACGGCAGCACCGGGCCCTCCACCGGCTGAGGGAGGGGCCGTCGTCATCAGCCCCGCTGCCCGTCCCCTCCTCCCCTGGGCTCTGGCGCATCCCCTCGTCCCATGCAAACCAAGCACAAACGCAGCCAGCAGGGCAAAAGGGACCGCAGGTGTTCACTCCGTCACGCACCCAGCCAGTCCCGGGAGCCGCTCTGCTCCAGGGCTCGGGGCCCCCGACGCTCCCTCTGCCCCTCCGACACCTCGGCACTCCTTCCCGCAGCTGCGCCCGTTGCTCCAGCGGGGCGCAGTCGGTCAGTCGGCTCCCGGAGCAACGCGCTGCTCGGCAGAGGCTGCCAAAAATGAGGAGCAGGGTGCAGGCCACTACAAGAGAGGAGAAAAGTGACAGATGGCTGGACACCGGCGGTGTAACGAGAAAGCACGAAGCAGGGAAAGGGACAGCAAGAGAAGGACGGGGACAGGCAGTCCCACAGAGATGGAGAAAGAAGCAGCATGGAGACAGGAAGAGTGGCAGCAGAAAGAAGAAGAGGGAGTAGGACAGAGACCGAAAATGAAGAACGGGGAGCAGGAAGGAGATGCAAAAAAAACCCTGCAGCATGATGACAGAGGAAAAAAGAATAGTGGCAGGGACCTGGACAAAGAGTGATGAGGAAATCGAATAGAATTGACATGGAGAAAGCAGTAGATCTGTGACGTGCTACGGAGCCGAGAAGGAAGGCCTCGAATCAAGGGACAGGGAGCCAGACAGAGAGCACCAAAGACAGCAAAAGTACTGACAGGCTACAGAGTAGGAGGAAAGCAAAACTAGTAACCAGGACCTGAATGGAAAGACGGGAAGAAGGAAAAAAATGCCACGGGCTGCAGGGCAGAAAGAGGGAGGACCTAAAAGATGGGGACAAGTCAGAGACAGATGGAGAAAGAAGGTACACAAGAGCAGAAAAAAAAAACTAATCGTAGCAGTGTGGGAAAGAGAGGAAGCCAGGGGAGGGCCCAGGATGCAGAAGAGGGGTGACAGGGCCCCGAGGGCCCAGGACTCACCGCAGCTCTCACTCTCGGTGCTGCCGGGAGACTTTGACACTTCAGACGCTTCTCTCTCCTTCTCTCTTCCCTTCTGCTTCCATAACTCCAATCGTTTGGCTCTCCTCCACCTGAGAGAAAATGCACGTGGGTGTCTTAGAGCTCATACGAGACGCGGCTTCCTAGACAAGAAGCCTCACTGCACACTACATGCAGGAATAGGACAGACAAAAAGAGAGAATATGATGAGTGGGAAACAGAACACACAGATCGAGAGAGAACTTGAATCAGAGGAATAAACAAGGCAGGAGAGAGAGATAAAGACAGGGAAGAAGCCAGAAGAAAAAGGGTCTTTCTGGCCTCTACTCACACCCCCCCGGCCTCCCACCCCTTTCCGGCCTCCTTTTTTTTCTGGCCTCTACTCTCGCCCCCGGCCTCCCACCCCTCTGCGGCCTCCCACCCCTTTCCGGCCTTCTTTTTTTTTCTGGCCTCTACTCTCGGCCCCGGCCTCCCACCCCTCTGCAGCCTCCTATTTTTCTGGCCTCTACTTCCCCCTCCTCGGCCCCACCCCCCAGCCTCCCACCCCTCGTCAGCCTCCTACCTCCCATTTTGCTGGCCTCTACTTCATTCAGCTTCCCACCCCTCTGCAACCTCCTACCTCTTTCCAGCCTCCTACCTCCCATTTTGCTGGCCTCTACTTCATTCAGCTTCCCACCCCTCTGCAACCTCCTACCTCTTTCCAGCCTCCATTCGCCCCCCGCAGATTCCCACCCTTTTTCAGCCTCCCACCCCCGTCCCACGGAGTGCATGACACACTGACAAAGAGAGAAAAAGGACAGAGAACAGGAAAAAAGGTACTAAGAAACAAAGAAAGGGTCAGACGAAGAAGGGGGTGGTTAGGACCCCCAACACAAACCAGCAAGGGGCTAGAGGATAGAGAGAAAGGAAGAGAAGAAAGGGCCCGGGAGCAGGACAGAGAAGGAGAGAAAGGCAAAAAGGGAGAGCCGGCTGGACAGGGAGGTACGACAAGAAACGACCAGACAGGCAGCAGGACCGAGAAAGAGAGACAGAAAAACCTGGGACAGGAAGCAGGACAGAGGGACGGCGAGAGGAAACAAGGGCCAGGGAGCAGCACAGCGGTGGAAAAAGAGGCACTGGGGCAGTAGGACAGAAAGAGAAGGAAGAAAAGCCAGAAGAAGGACGAGGAATAATAGCAAAGGGAGAGAAGGACCAAGGAGCAGGACAGATTGTCAGAGAAAGACAGCGACAGCGAGCGAGACAAGGTGATACTGAGAGAGAAAAAGGGGACAGGGAGGCAGGATAAAGTGAAAGACAGACAAAAATAAGAGACGGGGGAGCAAGACAGAGACGGAGGGGGAAAAGCCTCGGCTGGGCAGCAGAGAAGAAGGGAAAAAAAATGCACTGGGCTGCGGGACAGAGAGGGAGGAATTAAAAAACAGACACAAGGAGCAGGACAGAATGACAGAGAGAGAAAAGGGACAGAGAGCAGGACAGCATTGGTGAGAGGAAAACAACCGTGACGGGCAGTGGGAGAGAGGTATGGAGAAGGAAAAAAATACCGAGGAAGAGCGAAAGGAAAGAAAGGGCAGCTAGCTGTACAGGGGGATAGAGAAAGAAAGGATGGCAGAGCAAATGGCGTAGAGAGAGAAAGGCACAAAAAACAGCAAGAGGAAGCAGAGCACAAGGACAGCAAGAGGAAAAAGGAAAGGGACAGGGAGCTGGACAGAGACGGAGCAAAAAAGCAGCAGGTACACAGGAAAAGAGACAGAAAGAGCAGGGCACAGAAAGATAGATCAGGACAGCGGCAGGATGGAGACGCAGAACAAAACCTGGGACGGTCAACCTGGGTGGGTGGGGAGCAGGTCAGAGAGCTGGAGAAAGGAAAAACACTGCTGTGGAGCAGCAGAGGGGGACGGAGAAAGAAAGAGAGGGAGGGGGAGCAGGGCAGAGGAACGGAGAGAGAAAATAAGCGATGGGGAGCAGGGCAGAGCACTAGGAAGAGGAAAGTAAGACAAGGGAGAAGACCTAGGAGCTCAGAGAGAAAGAAGGGTCGAAAGAAAACACCAGATAGGTAGAGAAATCAAGAAAAACAGGGACGAGGAGCCTTGCAGGGACGGAGCACGAAAATGTAGGGCCGGTGAGCGCAAAAGAGGGAGAGAGAGGCGGAGGCAGGGGGAGGAGATGAAGAAGAAAGGAGAGACAAAGAGGGCAACGGAGCGCAGGACACACAGACAGACAGAGAAAAAGGACAGTGAACAGGAAAAAAGGGACCGAGAAACAAAGAAAGGGTCAGATCTAGACAAAGAGACCAAGAAGGGGGCGGGGGGGGGGGGGGCCGGTGCGCAGGGAAACCCCGAAACAAACCAGCAACGGGCTAGAGAACAGAGAGGGAGAGAAAGAGAAGAAAGGGCCATGAAGCAGGACAGAGAAGGAGAGAAAGGCAAAAAGGGAGAGCCGGCTGAACAGGGACGTATAGCAAGAAATGACCGGACAGGCAGCAGGACAAAGAAATAGAAACGGGGAGCCGGCTAGAGAAATTCTGGAGGGAGAAAAAGAGGGAGAGGGAGCAGGACACAAACACAGACAGAAGACGGGAGGTACAGGGAAAGGGAAAGGAAAAGAAAAGGAAAAAGAATAAAGAAAAAAAAAATCACAGCAGCGTGGGAGAGAGGAGGATCCAGGGGAGGGCCCAAGATGCAGAAGAGGGGCGACAGGGTCCCGAAGGCCCGGCACTCACCGCTACTCTCGCTCACAGCGCTGCTGGGAGACTCTGCCGCTTCAGACGCTTCTCTCTCCTGCTCTCCTCCCTTCCTCTTCCGTAACTACGGTCGCTTGGCTGTCCTCCACCTAAGAGAAAACGTGCATGTCTTGCACCTCTTACGAGACGAGGCTCCCTAGGCATGTAGCCTCGCTCGCTCGCGCACTCCACAGCCGTACCATGCTGCTGCTGGTGACACATACAGACCCTGCGGGGCACGCTGGCGGCCTGGCCTGCTGCGGGCTACCAAGAGGGAGCCTTCCTCACCCGCAGAGGCAGGCTCTCTCCTGCCTGCAGCGCCAAGCAGCTGCCAGCCAGGTGGCCTTCCATTTCTTCTTCTTCTTCAGCTTTCTCGGGACTCTCCAAGCTTCAGCCGCGCCACCTCCTGTCTGCAGCCACTCAGCGCTCCGCCTCTCCCTTTTCGCCCCCACGCCGCCAGCACAGCGAGGCCCGGCACACGCAGCCCACACAAGCCTGGAGCGGGCACAGCCAACGGCATCCCCAGGGCAGGAACGGACAAATGCGGCCTCAGCACGGCCCCTGCCACACAGAAAGAAACAGCGGCGACCGCGTTAAGGGAGACTGAGGCACGCTCGAGGGCCAGCGTGCCGCCCGCACCACGGGCCTTGGGGGAGGCCGGGGGTTCCGGGACAGGCTTCAGGGGACGTGCTGGAGCTGGGGGCGGCTGCGCGGGGCGAGCGGGGCCGGGGAGGCGCTGCCGAGTTGCCGGGGGTGTGCCCGCCTCCTTCCCCTCTTCCCTTCCGTCACCTCCCGCCTCTGGCCCCGGGGCTGACCGCACCCGGCTCACCTCCAGCGCACCAGCAGCCTGCCGCAGCGAGCGGCTCCGAGCTTCCCGTCCCACCACCCTCGGGCAGCCACCACGCACTCCCGCACCCGCCGGAGGGGAGCCCGCGCCTCACCGCTGGCCTCTCTGCTCCTCCGCCGCCCGGCACCCGCCACCGGGGCGCCGCCATGCTGCTCCGCCGCAACGCGCATGCGTCACGCGCCGACGGCGCGCCGGAGGGGCCAGACCCTGCGCGGAGCGCCGGGCTGCAGTACCGCATTGCGGCCAGAGGGCGGCGCCAGCGGGTACGGCGCGGCGCCGCCGCCCGGCCCCGGGCAGCCCGCGCCGCCGGCACGGGGCGGCACCCCCGCACGGCTCCGGGCAGCGCCCTGCCGCGCGCCTCCCGCTCCGGGCAGCCCCCGACTCGCGGCTCCGACGCGGCGCCGCACCCCCGCCGCTCCTTGCCCCCGACACGGACCCCGCCCTCCCGGGGGCTTTTCCCCGGGACCCGCCGCTCCATCCACTCCACTCCCCCCCCACACCCGCGCTCACCTTCTCCCTCGCTGCAGCCGCAGCCCGGCCACGGCTCCGCTCCTCCGCCCTCGGCTCGCACCGGCTCCTCCACGGCCACCCGGGGCACGGCAGCACCGGGCCCTCCACCGGCAGAGGGAGGGGCCATCGCCACCAGCCCCGCTGCTCACGGCTGGAGCCCACGATGCCGTCATTGGGGCACAGCACCTGCGCCACTCGAGCCGCAGTACCGCACTTTGGTCACCGGGTGGCAGCAGCGAGCTCTTGGACACGGCGCCACCGCGCATTGGCGCCACCCGACCCGCAGTGCCGCACTTTGGTCACCGGCTGGCAGAAGCGAGCTCTGCGGCACGCGCTCTCCAGGCGCGGCCGCACCGCTTGCTGGGGACGGGGTGCAGCGGGAAGGCTGCAGAAAAACACACGGAACCGGCCACAGAACTACCCTTCGTCCCGCGCAGCGGGGGCTGCGGCGGGACCAAGGACAGCGCCTCGCCGCACACGCCCGAGAGCACTGCGGCTGCCCGGCAGCCGAGTCCCTGAAAACGACACCTCCCGGCGTGCCCTGGCCGGCACGGCTCGGCCGCCCGGCAGTCGGAAGACTACACCTCCCGGCATGCCCCGGGGCAGCAGCGCGGCCAACCGCGAGCCCCGCGCCCCAGCACTACAGCTCCCAGCACGCCGCGGGAGCTGCGGGCCTCCGCTTGCGGGGACACCGTGCCCGAAACGGCGCCGGACCCCCGCCGCTCCTTGCCTCCCACACGGACCCCACTCGGCAGGTACCCCCGCCCGCCTCGGGGCTTTCCCCGGGACCCGCCGCTCCATCGACCGCCCCGCCCGCCCCGCGCTCACCTTCTCCCTCGCTGCAGCCGCAGCCCGGCCACGGCTCCACTCCTCCCTCTCTAACCAGGGTGATAGAATCAGTTGACCATAAACATGAACAGTGCTGCTATGTTCCTGGTACAGCCCTACCCACCTGGACATTAGGTCTGGGAACAGAGGGTCTAGTCTCTAGGTAACCATTAACGCTAACCACAGTGGGTAATTGTGTTTTTGTCAAGAGAAATGATGGAGTGTGGTTCTGTGAAACAAACTGAAGAAACTGACCAGGTTTGCCAAGATTGCGAGCCCAGCAGGTAAAAGGTGATTCTGGCAGGGGGAGATCGCGACCACCGACTCACTGACCCCCTACTCAAGCAATACCACCTACTCAAAAAGAAACAATAGAAGAGGGTAACTGAGTCTGCGCAACCATTTACCTAAGAAGCGAGAAAAGTTTACACCAGTCGCCAAAGAGAATAATATTGAATATCCATGAATAAAATAAATATGTATATTTTTGATCTGTATAAACTGTACGGAAAAGGTATGAGGTATGCACGTTTGGTGGAATTATCCCCCATGCATCCAGCGCTGCAATAAAGAATGCCTGCCTTTTAACACTACATTGGTGTTACGAGGTTTTGTTCCCAGATTTTCGGTGACACCTCGGCTCGCACCGGCCCCTCCACGGCCACCCGGGGCACGGCAGCACCGGGCCCTCCACCGGCTGAGGGAGGGGCCGTCGTCATCAGCCCCGCTGCCCGTCCCCTCCTCCCCTGGGCTCTGGCGCATCCCCTCGTCCCATGCAAACCAAGCACAAACGCAGCCAGCAGGGCAAAAGGGACCGCAGGTGTTCACTCCGTCACGCACCCAGCCAGTCCCGGGAGCCGCTCTGCTCCAGGGCTCGGGGCCCCCGACGCTCCCTCTGCCCCTCCGACACCTCGGCACTCCTTCCCGCAGCTGCGCCCGTTGCTCCAGCGGGGCGCAGTCGGTCAGTCGGCTCCCGGAGCAACGCGCTGCTCGGCAGAGGCTGCCAAAAATGAGGAGCAGGGTGCAGGCCACTACAAGAGAGGAGAAAAGTGACAGATGGCTGGACACCGGCGGTGTAACGAGAAAGCACGAAGCAGGGAAAGGGACAGCAAGAGAAGGACGGGGACAGGCAGTCCCACAGAGATGGAGAAAGAAGCAGCATGGAGACAGGAAGAGTGGCAGCAGAAAGAAGAAGAGGGAGTAGGACAGAGACCGAAAATGAAGAACGGGGAGCAGGAAGGAGATGCAAAAAAAACCCTGCAGCATGATGACAGAGGAAAAAAGAATAGTGGCAGGGACCTGGACAAAGAGTGATGAGGAAATCGAATAGAATTGACATGGAGAAAGCAGTAGATCTGTGACGTGCTACGGAGCCGAGAAGGAAGGCCTCGAATCAAGGGACAGGGAGCCAGACAGAGAGCACCAAAGACAGCAAAAGTACTGACAGGCTACAGAGTAGGAGGAAAGCAAAACTAGTAACCAGGACCTGAATGGAAAGACGGGAAGAAGGAAAAAAATGCCACGGGCTGCAGGGCAGAAAGAGGGAGGACCTAAAAGATGGGGACAAGTCAGAGACAGATGGAGAAAGAAGGTACACAAGAGCAGAAAAAAAAAACTAATCGTAGCAGTGTGGGAAAGAGAGGAAGCCAGGGGAGGGCCCAGGATGCAGAAGAGGGGTGACAGGGCCCCGAGGGCCCAGGACTCACCGCAGCTCTCACTCTCGGTGCTGCCGGGAGACTTTGACACTTCAGACGCTTCTCTCTCCTTCTCTCTTCCCTTCTGCTTCCATAACTCCAATCGTTTGGCTCTCCTCCACCTGAGAGAAAATGCACGTGGGTGTCTTAGAGCTCATACGAGACGCGGCTTCCTAGACAAGAAGCCTCACTGCACACTACATGCAGGAATAGGACAGACAAAAAGAGAGAATATGATGAGTGGGAAACAGAACACACAGATCGAGAGAGAACTTGAATCAGAGGAATAAACAAGGCAGGAGAGAGAGATAAAGACAGGGAAGAAGCCAGAAGAAAAAGGGTCTTTCTGGCCTCTACTCACACCCCCCCGGCCTCCCACCCCTTTCCGGCCTCCTTTTTTTTCTGGCCTCTACTCTCGCCCCCGGCCTCCCACCCCTCTGCGGCCTCCCACCCCTTTCCGGCCTTCTTTTTTTTTCTGGCCTCTACTCTCGGCCCCGGCCTCCCACCCCTCTGCAGCCTCCTATTTTTCTGGCCTCTACTTCCCCCTCCTCGGCCCCACCCCCCAGCCTCCCACCCCTCGTCAGCCTCCTACCTCCCATTTTGCTGGCCTCTACTTCATTCAGCTTCCCACCCCTCTGCAACCTCCTACCTCTTTCCAGCCTCCTACCTCCCATTTTGCTGGCCTCTACTTCATTCAGCTTCCCACCCCTCTGCAACCTCCTACCTCTTTCCAGCCTCCATTCGCCCCCCGCAGATTCCCACCCTTTTTCAGCCTCCCACCCCCGTCCCACGGAGTGCATGACACACTGACAAAGAGAGAAAAAGGACAGAGAACAGGAAAAAAGGTACTAAGAAACAAAGAAAGGGTCAGACGAAGAAGGGGGTGGTTAGGACCCCCAACACAAACCAGCAAGGGGCTAGAGGATAGAGAGAAAGGAAGAGAAGAAAGGGCCCGGGAGCAGGACAGAGAAGGAGAGAAAGGCAAAAAGGGAGAGCCGGCTGGACAGGGAGGTACGACAAGAAACGACCAGACAGGCAGCAGGACCGAGAAAGAGAGACAGAAAAACCTGGGACAGGAAGCAGGACAGAGGGACGGCGAGAGGAAACAAGGGCCAGGGAGCAGCACAGCGGTGGAAAAAGAGGCACTGGGGCAGTAGGACAGAAAGAGAAGGAAGAAAAGCCAGAAGAAGGACGAGGAATAATAGCAAAGGGAGAGAAGGACCAAGGAGCAGGACAGATTGTCAGAGAAAGACAGCGACAGCGAGCGAGACAAGGTGATACTGAGAGAGAAAAAGGGGACAGGGAGGCAGGATAAAGTGAAAGACAGACAAAAATAAGAGACGGGGGAGCAAGACAGAGACGGAGGGGGAAAAGCCTCGGCTGGGCAGCAGAGAAGAAGGGAAAAAAAATGCACTGGGCTGCGGGACAGAGAGGGAGGAATTAAAAAACAGACACAAGGAGCAGGACAGAATGACAGAGAGAGAAAAGGGACAGAGAGCAGGACAGCATTGGTGAGAGGAAAACAACCGTGACGGGCAGTGGGAGAGAGGTATGGAGAAGGAAAAAAATACCGAGGAAGAGCGAAAGGAAAGAAAGGGCAGCTAGCTGTACAGGGGGATAGAGAAAGAAAGGATGGCAGAGCAAATGGCGTAGAGAGAGAAAGGCACAAAAAACAGCAAGAGGAAGCAGAGCACAAGGACAGCAAGAGGAAAAAGGAAAGGGACAGGGAGCTGGACAGAGACGGAGCAAAAAAGCAGCAGGTACACAGGAAAAGAGACAGAAAGAGCAGGGCACAGAAAGATAGATCAGGACAGCGGCAGGATGGAGACGCAGAACAAAACCTGGGACGGTCAACCTGGGTGGGTGGGGAGCAGGTCAGAGAGCTGGAGAAAGGAAAAACACTGCTGTGGAGCAGCAGAGGGGGACGGAGAAAGAAAGAGAGGGAGGGGGAGCAGGGCAGAGGAACGGAGAGAGAAAATAAGCGATGGGGAGCAGGGCAGAGCACTAGGAAGAGGAAAGTAAGACAAGGGAGAAGACCTAGGAGCTCAGAGAGAAAGAAGGGTCGAAAGAAAACACCAGATAGGTAGAGAAATCAAGAAAAACAGGGACGAGGAGCCTTGCAGGGACGGAGCACGAAAATGTAGGGCCGGTGAGCGCAAAAGAGGGAGAGAGAGGCGGAGGCAGGGGGAGGAGATGAAGAAGAAAGGAGAGACAAAGAGGGCAACGGAGCGCAGGACACACAGACAGACAGAGAAAAAGGACAGTGAACAGGAAAAAAGGGACCGAGAAACAAAGAAAGGGTCAGATCTAGACAAAGAGACCAAGAAGGGGGCGGGGGGGGGGGGGGGCGGTGCGCAGGGAAACCCCGAAACAAACCAGCAACGGGCTAGAGAACAGAGAGGGAGAGAAAGAGAAGAAAGGGCCATGAAGCAGGACAGAGAAGGAGAGAAAGGCAAAAAGGGAGAGCCGGCTGAACAGGGACGTATAGCAAGAAATGACCGGACAGGCAGCAGGACAAAGAAATAGAAACGGGGAGCCGGCTAGAGAAATTCTGGAAGGAGAAAAAGAGGGAGAGGGAGCAGGACACAAACACAGACAGAAGACGGGAGGTACAGGGAAAGGGAAAGGAAAAGAAAAGGAAAAAGAATAAAGAAAAAAAAAATCACAGCAGCGTGGGAGAGAGGAGGATCCAGGGGAGGGCCCAAGATGCAGAAGAGGGGCGACAGGGTCCCGAAGGCCCGGCACTCACCGCTACTCTCGCTCACAGCGCTGCTGGGAGACTCTGCCGCTTCAGACGCTTCTCTCTCCTGCTCTCCTCCCTTCCTCTTCCGTAACTACGGTCGCTTGGCTGTCCTCCACCTAAGAGAAAACGTGCATGTCTTGCACCTCTTACGAGACGAGGCTCCCTAGGCATGTAGCCTCGCTCGCTCGCGCACTCCACAGCCGTACCATGCTGCTGCTGGTGACACATACAGACCCTGCGGGGCACGCTGGCGGCCTGGCCTGCTGCGAGCTACCAAGAGGGAGCCTTCCTCACCCGCAGAGGCAGGCTCTCTCCTGCCTGCAGCGCCAAGCAGCTGCCAGCCAGGTGGCCTTCCATTTCTTCTTCTTCTTCAGCTTTCTCGGGACTCTCCAAGCTTCAGCCGCGCCACCTCCTGTCTGCAGCCACTCAGCGCTCCGCCTCTCCCTTTTCGCCCCCACGCCGCCAGCACAGCGAGGCCCGGCACACACAGCCCACACAAGCCTGGAGCGGGCACAGCCAACGGCATCCCCAGGGCAGGAACGGACAAATGCGGCCTCAGCACGGCCCCTGCCACACAGAAAGAAACAGCGGCGACCGCGTTAAGGGAGACTGAGGCACGCTCGAGGGCCAGCGTGCCGCCCGCACCACGGGCCTTGGGGGAGGCCGGGGGTTCCGGGACAGGCTTCAGGGGACGTGCTGGAGCTGGGGGCGGCTGCGCGGGGCGAGCGGGGCCGGGGAGGCGCTGCCGAGTTGCCGGGGGTGTGCCCGCCTCCTTCCCCTCTTCCCTTCCGTCACCTCCCGCCTCTGGCCCCGGGGCTGACCGCACCCGGCTCACCTCCAGCGCACCAGCAGCCTGCCGCAGCGAGCGGCTCCGAGCTTCCCGTCCCACCACCCTCGGGCAGCCACCACGCACTCCCGCACCCGCCGGAGGGGAGCCCGCGCCTCACCGCTGGCCTCTCTGCTCCTCCGCCGCCCGGCACCCGCCACCGGGGCGCCGCCATGCTGCTCCGCCGCAACGCGCATGCGTCACGCGCCGACGGCGCGCCGGAGGGGCCAGACCCTGCGCGGAGCGCCGGGCTGCAGTACCGCATTGCGGCCAGAGGGCGGCGCCAGCGGGTACGGCGCGGCGCCGCCGCCCGGCCCCGGGCAGCCCGCGCCGCCGGCACGGGGCGGCACCCCCGCACGGCTCCGGGCAGCGCCCTGCCGCGCGCCTCCCGCTCCGGGCAGCCCCCGACTCGCGGCTCCGACGCGGCGCCGCACCCCCGCCGCTCCTTGCCCCCGACACGGACCCCGCCCTCCCGGGGGCTTTTCCCCGGGACCCGCCGCTCCATCCACTCCACTCCCCCCCCACACCCGCGCTCACCTTCTCCCTCGCTGCAGCCGCAGCCCGGCCACGGCTCCGCTCCTCCGCCCTCGGCTCGCACCGGCTCCTCCACGGCCACCCGGGGCACGGCAGCACCGGGCCCTCCACCGGCAGAGGGAGGGGCCATCGCCACCAGCCCCGCTGCTCACGGCTGGAGCCCACGATGCCGTCATTGGGGCACAGCACCTGCGCCACTCGAGCCGCAGTACCGCACTTTGGTCACCGGGTGGCAGCAGCGAGCTCTTGGACACGGCGCCACCGCGCATTGGCGCCACCCGACCCGCAGTGCCGCACTTTGGTCACCGGCTGGCAGAAGCGAGCTCTGCGGCACGCGCTCTCCAGGCGCGGCCGCACCGCTTGCTGGGGACGGGGTGCAGCGGGAAGGCTGCAGAAAAACACACGGAACCGGCCACAGAACTACCCTTCGTCCCGCGCAGCGGGGGCTGCGGCGGGACCAAGGACAGCGCCTCGCCGCACACGCCCGAGAGCACTGCGGCTGCCCGGCAGCCGAGTCCCTGAAAACGACACCTCCCGGCGTGCCCTGGCCGGCACGGCTCGGCCGCCCGGCAGTCGGAAGACTACACCTCCCGGCATGCCCCGGGGCAGCAGCGCGGCCAACCGCGAGCCCCGCGCCCCAGCACTACAGCTCCCAGCACGCCGCGGGAGCTGCGGGCCTCCGCTTGCGGGGACACCGTGCCCGAAACGGCGCCGGACCCCCGCCGCTCCTTGCCTCCCACACGGACCCCACTCGGCAGGTACCCCCGCCCGCCTCGGGGCTTTCCCCGGGACCCGCCGCTCCATCGACCGCCCCGCCCGCCCCGCGCTCACCTTCTCCCTCGCTGCAGCCGCAGCCCGGCTACGGCTCCACTCCTCCCTCTCTAACCAGGGTGATAGAATCAGTTGACCATAAACATGAACAGTGCTGCTATGTTCCTGGTACAGCCCTACCCACCTGGACATTAGGTCTGGGAACAGAGGGTCTAGTCTCTAGGTAACCATTAACGCTAACCACAGTGGGTAATTGTGTTTTTGTCAAGAGAAATGATGGAGTGTGGTTCTGTGAAACAAACTGAAGAAACTGACCAGGTTTGCCAAGATTGCGAGCCCAGCAGGTAAAAGGTGATTCTGGCAGGGGGAGATCGCGACCACCGACTCACTGACCCCCTACTCAAGCAATACCACCTACTCAAAAAGAAACAATAGAAGAGGGTAACTGAGTCTGCGCAACCATTTACCTAAGAAGCGAGAAAAGTTTACACCAGTCGCCAAAGAGAATAATATTGAATATCCATGAATAAAAGAAATATGTATATTTTTGATCTGTATAAACTGTACGGAAAAGGTATGAGGTATGCACGTTTGGTGGAATTATCCCCCATGCATCCAGCGCTGCAATAAAGAATGCCTGCCTTTTAACACTACATTGGTGTTACGAGGTTTTGTTCCCAGATTTTCGGTGGCACCTCGGCTCGCACCGGCCCCTCCACGGCCACCCGGGGCACGGCAGCACCGGGCCCTCCACCGGCTGAGGGAGGGGCCGTCGTCATCAGCCCCGCTGCCCGTCCCCTCCTCCCCTGGGCTCTGGCGCATCCCCTCGTCCCATGCAAACCAAGCACAAACGCAGCCAGCAGGGCAAAAGGGACCGCAGGTGTTCATTCCGTCACGCACCCAGCCAGTCCCGGGAGCCGCTCTGCTCCAGGGCTCGGGGCCCCCGACGCTCCCTCTGCCCCTCCGACACCTCGGCACTCCTTCCCGCAGCTGCGCCCGTTGCTCCAGCGGGGAGCAGTCGGTCAGTCGGCTCCCGGAGCAACGCGCTGCTCGGCAGAGGCTGCCAAAAATGAGGAGCAGGGTGCAGGCCACTACAAGAGAGGAGAAAAGTGACAGATGGCTGGACACCGGCGGTGTAACGAGAAAGCACGAAGCAGGGAAAGGGACAGCAAGAGAAGGACGGGGACAGGCAGTCCCACAGAGATGGAGAAAGAAGCAGCATGGAGACAGGAAGAGTGGCAGCAGAAAGAAGAAGAGGGAGTAGGACAGAGACCGAAAATGAAGAACGGGGAGCAGGAAGGAGATGCAAAAAAAACCCTGCAGCATGATGACAGAGGAAAAAAGAATAGTGGCAGGGACCTGGACAAAGAGTGATGAGGAAATCGAATAGAATTGACATGGAGAAAGCAGTAGATCTGTGACGTGCTACGGAGCCGAGAAGGAAGGCCTCGAATCAAGGGACAGGGAGCCAGACAGAGAGCACCAAAGACAGCAAAAGTACTGACAGGCTACAGAGTAGGAGGAAAGCAAAACTAGTAACCAGGACCTGAATGGAAAGACGGGAAGAAGGAAAAAAATGCCACGGGCTGCAGGGCAGAAAGAGGGAGGACCTAAAAGATGGGGACAAGTCAGAGACAGATGGAGAAAGAAGGTACACAAGAGCAGAAAAAAAAACTAATCGTAGCAGTGTGGGAAAGAGAGGAAGCCAGGGGAGGGCCCAGGATGCAGAAGAGGGGTGACAGGGCCCCGAGGGCCCAGGACTCACCGCAGCTCTCACTCTCGGTGCTGCCGGGAGACTTTGACACTTCAGACGCTTCTCTCTCCTTCTCTCTTCCCTTCTGCTTCCATAACTCCAATCGTTTGGCTCTCCTCCACCTGAGAGAAAATGCACGTGGGTGTCTTAGAGCTCATACGAGACGCGGCTTCCTAGACAAGAAGCCTCACTGCACACTACATGCAGGAATAGGACAGACAAAAAGAGAGAATATGATGAGTGGGAAACAGAACACACAGATCGAGAGAGAACTTGAATCAGAGGAATAAACAAGGCAGGAGAGAGAGATAAAGACAGGGAAGAAGCCAGAAGAAAAAGGGTCTTTCTGGCCTCTACTCACACCCCCCCCGGCCTCCCACCCCTTTCCGGCCTCCTTTTTTTTCTGGCCTCTACTCTCGCCCCCGGCCTCCCACCCCTCTGCAGCCTCCCACCCCTTTCCGGCCTTCTTTTTTTTTCTGGCCTCTACTCTCGGCCCCGGCCTCCCACCCCTCTGCAGCCTCCTATTTTTCTGGCCTCTACTTCCCCCTCCTCGGCCCCACCCCCCAGCCTCCCACCCCTCGTCAGCCTCCTACCTCCCATTTTGCTGGCCTCTACTTCATTCAGCTTCCCACCCCTCTGCAACCTCCTACCTCTTTCCAGCCTCCTACCTCCCATTTTGCTGGCCTCTACTTCATTCAGCTTCCCACCCCTCTGCAACCTCCTACCTCTTTCCAGCCTCCATTCGCCCCCCGCAGATTCCCACCCTTTTTCAGCCTCCCACCCCCGTCCCACGGAGTGCATGACACACTGACAAAGAGAGAAAAAGGACAGAGAACAGGAAAAAAGGTACTAAGAAACAAAGAAAGGGTCAGACGAAGAAGGGGGTGGTTAGGACCCCCAACACAAACCAGCAAGGGGCTAGAGGATAGAGAGAAAGGAAGAGAAGAAAGGGCCCGGGAGCAGGACAGAGAAGGAGAGAAAGGCAAAAAGGGAGAGCCGGCTGGACAGGGAGGTACGACAAGAAACGACCAGACAGGCAGCAGGACCGAGAAAGAGAGACAGAAAAACCTGGGACAGGAAGCAGGACAGAGGGACGGCGAGAGGAAACAAGGGCCAGGGAGCAGCACAGCGGTGGAAAAAGAGGCACTGGGGCAGTAGGACAGAAAGAGAAGGAAGAAAAGCCAGAAGAAGGACGAGGAATAATAGCAAAGGGAGAGAAGGACCAAGGAGCAGGACAGATTGTCAGAGAAAGACAGCGACAGCGAGCGAGACAAGGTGATACTGAGAGAGAAAAAGGGGACAGGGAGGCAGGATAAAGTGAAAGACAGACAAAAATAAGAGACGGGGGAGCAAGACAGAGACGGAGGGGGAAAAGCCTCGGCTGGGCAGCAGAGAAGAAGGGAAAAAAAATGCACTGGGCTGCGGGACAGAGAGGGAGGAATTAAAAAACAGACACAAGGAGCAGGACAGAATGACAGAGAGAGAAAAGGGACAGAGAGCAGGACAGCATTGGTGAGAGGAAAACAACCGTGACGGGCAGTGGGAGAGAGGTATGGAGAAGGAAAAAAATACCGAGGAAGAGCGAAAGGAAAGAAAGGGCAGCTAGCTGTACAGGGGGATAGAGAAAGAAAGGATGGCAGAGCAAATGGCGTAGAGAGAGAAAGGCACAAAAAACAGCAAGAGGAAGCAGAGCACAAGGACAGCAAGAGGAAAAAGGAAAGGGACAGGGAGCTGGACAGAGACGGAGCAAAAAAGCAGCAGGTACACAGGAAAAGAGACAGAAAGAGCAGGGCACAGAAAGATAGATCAGGACAGCGGCAGGATGGAGACGCAGAACAAAACCTGGGACGGTCAACCTGGGTGGGTGGGGAGCAGGTCAGAGAGCTGGAGAAAGGAAAAACACTGCTGTGGAGCAGCAGAGGGGGACGGAGAAAGAAAGAGAGGGAGGGGGAGCAGGGCAGAGAAACGGAGAGAGAAAATAAGCGATGGGGAGCAGGGCAGAGCACTAGGAAGAGGAAAGTAAGACAAGGGAGAAGACCTAGGAGCTCAGAGAGAAAGAAGGGTCGAAAGAAAACACCAGATAGGTAGAGAAATCAAGAAAAACAGGGACGAGGAGCCTTGCAGGGACGGAGCACGAAAATGTAGGGCCGGTGAGCGCAAAAGAGGGAGAGAGAGGCGGAGGCAGGGGGAGGAGATGAAGAAGAAAGGAGAGACAAAGAGGGCAACGGAGCGCAGGACACACAGACAGACAGAGAAAAAGGACAGTGAACAGGAAAAAAGGGACCGAGAAACAAAGAAAGGGTCAGATCTAGACAAAGAGACCAAGAAGGGGGCGGGGGGGGGGGGGGCCGGTGCGCAGGGAAACCCCGAAACAAACCAGCAACGGGCTAGAGAACAGAGAGGGAGAGAAAGAGAAGAAAGGGCCATGAAGCAGGACAGAGAAGGAGAGAAAGGCAAAAAGGGAGAGCCGGCTGAACAGGGACGTATAGCAAGAAATGACCGGACAGGCAGCAGGACAAAGAAATAGAAACGGGGAGCCGGCTAGAGAAATTCTGGAAGGAGAAAAAGAGGGAGAGGGAGCAGGACACAAACACAGACAGAAGACGGGAGGTACAGGGAAAGGGAAAGGAAAAGAAAAGGAAAAAGAATAAAGAAAAAAAAAATCACAGCAGCGTGGGAGAGAGGAGGATCCAGGGGAGGGCCCAAGATGCAGAAGAGGGGCGACAGGGTCCCGAAGGCCCGGCACTCACCGCTACTCTCGCTCACAGCGCTGCTGGGAGACTCTGCCGCTTCAGACGCTTCTCTCTCCTGCTCTCCTCCCTTCCTCTTCCGTAACTACGGTCGCTTGGCTGTCCTCCACCTAAGAGAAAACGTGCATGTCTTGCACCTCTTACGAGACGAGGCTCCCTAGGCATGTAGCCTCGCTCGCTCGCGCACTCCACAGCCGTACCATGCTGCTGCTGGTGACACATACAGACCCTGCGGGGCACGCTGGCGGCCTGGCCTGCTGCGGGCTACCAAGAGGGAGCCTTCCTCACCCGCAGAGGCAGGCTCTCTCCTGCCTGCAGCGCCAAGCAGCTGCCAGCCAGGTGGCCTTCCATTTCTTCTTCTTCTTCAGCTTTCTCGGGACTCTCCAAGCTTCAGCCGCGCCACCTCCTGTCTGCAGCCACTCAGCGCTCCGCCTCTCCCTTTTCGCCCCCACGCCGCCAGCACAGCGAGGCCCGGCACACGCAGCCCACACAAGCCTGGAGCGGGCACAGCCAACGGCATCCCCAGGGCAGGAACGGACAAATGCGGCCTCAGCACGGCCCCTGCCACACAGAAAGAAACAGCGGCGACCGCGTTAAGGGAGACTGAGGCACGCTCGAGGGCCAGCGTGCCGCCCGCACCACGGGCCTTGGGGGAGGCCGGGGGTTCCGGGACAGGCTTCAGGGGACGTGCTGGAGCTGGGGGCGGCTGCGCGGGGCGAGCGGGGCCGGGGAGGCGCTGCCGAGTTGCCGGGGGTGTGCCCGCCTCCTTCCCCTCTTCCCTTCCGTCACCTCCCGCCTCTGGCCCCGGGGCTGACCGCACCCGGCTCACCTCCAGCGCACCAGCAGCCTGCCGCAGCGAGCGGCTCCGAGCTTCCCGTCCCACCACCCTCGGGCAGCCACCACGCACTCCCGCACCCGCCGGAGGGGAGCCCGCGCCTCACCGCTGGCCTCTCTGCTCCTCCGCCGCCCGGCACCCGCCACCGGGGCGCCGCCATGCTGCTCCGCCGCAACGCGCATGCGTCACGCGCCGACGGCGCGCCGGAGGGGCCAGACCCTGCGCGGAGCGCCGGGCTGCAGTACCGCATTGCGGCCAGAGGGCGGCGCCAGCGGGTACGGCGCGGCGCCGCCGCCCGGCCCCGGGCAGCCCGCGCCGCCGGCACGGGGCGGCACCCCCGCACGGCTCCGGGCAGCGCCCTGCCGCGCGCCTCCCGCTCCGGGCAGCCCCCGACTCGCGGCTCCGACGCGGCGCCGCACCCCCGCCGCTCCTTGCCCCCGACACGGACCCCGCCCTCCCGGGGGCTTTTCCCCGGGACCCGCCGCTCCATCCACTCCACTCCCCCCCCACACCCGCGCTCACCTTCTCCCTCGCTGCAGCCGCAGCCCGGCCACGGCTCCGCTCCTCCGCCCTCGGCTCGCACCGGCTCCTCCACGGCCACCCGGGGCACGGCAGCACCGGGCCCTCCACCGGCAGAGGGAGGGGCCATCGCCACCAGCCCCGCTGCTCACGGCTGGAGCCCACGATGCCGTCATTGGGGCACAGCACCTGCGCCACTCGAGCCGCAGTACCGCACTTTGGTCACCGGGTGGCAGCAGCGAGCTCTTGGACACGGCGCCACCGCGCATTGGCGCCACCCGACCCGCAGTGCCGCACTTTGGTCACCGGGTGGCAGAAGCGAGCTCTGCGGCACGCGCTCTCCAGGCGCGGCCGCACCGCTTGCTGGGGACGGGGTGCAGCGGGAAGGCTGCAGAAAAACACACGGAACCGGCCACAGAACTACCCTTCGTCCCGCGCAGCGGGGGCTGCGGCGGGACCAAGGACAGCGCCTCGCCGCACACGCCCGAGAGCACTGCGGCTGCCCGGCAGCCGAGTCCCTGAAAACGACACCTCCCGGCGTGCCCTGGCCGGCACGGCTCGGCCGCCCGGCAGTCGGAAGACTACACCTCCCGGCATGCCCCGGGGCAGCAGCGCGGCCAACCGCGAGCCCCGCGCCCCAGCACTACAGCTCCCAGCACGCCGCGGGAGCTGCGGGCCTCCGCTTGCGGGGACACCGTGCCCGAAACGGCGCCGGACCCCCGCCGCTCCTTGCCTCCCACACGGACCCCACTCGGCAGGTACCCCCGCCCGCCTCGGGGCTTTCCCCGGGACCCGCCGCTCCATCGACCGCCCCGCCCGCCCCGCGCTCACCTTCTCCCTCGCTGCAGCCGCAGCCCGGCCACGGCTCCACTCCTCCCTCTCTAACCAGGGTGATAGAATCAGTTGACCATAAACATGAACAGTGCTGCTATGTTCCTGGTACAGCCCTACCCACCTGGACATTAGGTCTGGGAACAGAGGGTCTAGTCTCTAGGTAACCATTAACGCTAACCACAGTGGGTAATTGTGTTTTTGTCAAGAGAAATGATGGAGTGTGGTTCTGTGAAACAAACTGAAGAAACTGACCAGGTTTGCCAAGATTGCGAGCCCAGCAGGTAAAAGGTGATTCTGGCAGGGGGAGATCGCGACCACCGACTCACTGACCCCCTACTCAAGCAATACCACCTACTCAAAAAGAAACAATAGAAGAGGGTAACTGAGTCTGCGCAACCATTTACCTAAGAAGCGAGAAAAGTTTACACCAGTCGCCAAAGAGAATAATATTGAATATCCATGAATAAAATAAATATGTATATTTTTGATCTGTATAAACTGTACGGAAAAGGTATGAGGTATGCACGTTTGGTGGAATTATCCCCCATGCATCCAGCGCTGCAATAAAGAATGCCTGCCTTTTAACACTACATTGGTGTTACGAGGTTTTGTTCCCAGATTTTCGGTGACACCTCGGCTCGCACCGGCCCCTCCACGGCCACCCGGGGCACGGCAGCACCGGGCCCTCCACCGGCTGAGGGAGGGGCCGTCGTCATCAGCCCCGCTGCCCGTCCCCTCCTCCCCTGGGCTCTGGCGCATCCCCTCGTCCCATGCAAACCAAGCACAAACGCAGCCAGCAGGGCAAAAGGGACCGCAGGTGTTCATTCCGTCACGCACCCAGCCAGTCCCGGGAGCCGCTCTGCTCCAGGGCTCGGGGCCCCCGACGCTCCCTCTGCCCCTCCGACACCTCGGCACTCCTTCCCGCAGCTGCGCCCGTTGCTCCAGCGGGGAGCAGTCGGTCAGTCGGCTCCCGGAGCAACGCGCTGCTCGGCAGAGGCTGCCAAAAATGAGGAGCAGGGTGCAGGCCACTACAAGAGAGGAGAAAAGTGACAGATGGCTGGACACCGGCGGTGTAACGAGAAAGCACGAAGCAGGGAAAGGGACAGCAAGAGAAGGACGGGGACAGGCAGTCCCACAGAGATGGAGAAAGAAGCAGCATGGAGACAGGAAGAGTGGCAGCAGAAAGAAGAAGAGGGAGTAGGACAGAGACCGAAAATGAAGAACGGGGAGCAGGAAGGAGATGCAAAAAAAACCCTGCAGCATGATGACAGAGGAAAAAAGAATAGTGGCAGGGACCTGGACAAAGAGTGATGAGGAAATCGAATAGAATTGACATGGAGAAAGCAGTAGATCTGTGACGTGCTACGGAGCCGAGAAGGAAGGCCTCGAATCAAGGGACAGGGAGCCAGACAGAGAGCACCAAAGACAGCAAAAGTACTGACAGGCTACAGAGTAGGAGGAAAGCAAAACTAGTAACCAGGACCTGAATGGAAAGACGGGAAGAAGGAAAAAAATGCCACGGGCTGCAGGGCAGAAAGAGGGAGGACCTAAAAGATGGGGACAAGTCAGAGACAGATGGAGAAAGAAGGTACACAAGAGCAGAAAAAAAAACTAATCGTAGCAGTGTGGGAAAGAGAGGAAGCCAGGGGAGGGCCCAGGATGCAGAAGAGGGGTGACAGGGCCCCGAGGGCCCAGGACTCACCGCAGCTCTCACTCTCGGTGCTGCCGGGAGACTTTGACACTTCAGACGCTTCTCTCTCCTTCTCTCTTCCCTTCTGCTTCCATAACTCCAATCGTTTGGCTCTCCTCCACCTGAGAGAAAATGCACGTGGGTGTCTTAGAGCTCATACGAGACGCGGCTTCCTAGACAAGAAGCCTCACTGCACACTACATGCAGGAATAGGACAGACAAAAAGAGAGAATATGATGAGTGGGAAACAGAACACACAGATCGAGAGAGAACTTGAATCAGAGGAATAAACAAGGCAGGAGAGAGAGATAAAGACAGGGAAGAAGCCAGAAGAAAAAGGGTCTTTCTGGCCTCTACTCACACCCCCCCCGGCCTCCCACCCCTTTCCGGCCTCCTTTTTTTTCTGGCCTCTACTCTCGCCCCCGGCCTCCCACCCCTCTGCAGCCTCCCACCCCTTTCCGGCCTTCTTTTTTTTTCTGGCCTCTACTCTCGGCCCCGGCCTCCCACCCCTCTGCAGCCTCCTATTTTTCTGGCCTCTACTTCCCCCTCCTCGGCCCCACCCCCCAGCCTCCCACCCCTCGTCAGCCTCCTACCTCCCATTTTGCTGGCCTCTACTTCATTCAGCTTCCCACCCCTCTGCAACCTCCTACCTCTTTCCAGCCTCCTACCTCCCATTTTGCTGGCCTCTACTTCATTCAGCTTCCCACCCCTCTGCAACCTCCTACCTCTTTCCAGCCTCCATTCGCCCCCCGCAGATTCCCACCCTTTTTCAGCCTCCCACCCCCGTCCCACGGAGTGCATGACACACTGACAAAGAGAGAAAAAGGACAGAGAACAGGAAAAAAGGTACTAAGAAACAAAGAAAGGGTCAGACGAAGAAGGGGGTGGTTAGGACCCCCAACACAAACCAGCAAGGGGCTAGAGGATAGAGAGAAAGGAAGAGAAGAAAGGGCCCGGGAGCAGGACAGAGAAGGAGAGAAAGGCAAAAAGGGAGAGCCGGCTGGACAGGGAGGTACGACAAGAAACGACCAGACAGGCAGCAGGACCGAGAAAGAGAGACAGAAAAACCTGGGACAGGAAGCAGGACAGAGGGACGGCGAGAGGAAACAAGGGCCAGGGAGCAGCACAGCGGTGGAAAAAGAGGCACTGGGGCAGTAGGACAGAAAGAGAAGGAAGAAAAGCCAGAAGAAGGACGAGGAATAATAGCAAAGGGAGAGAAGGACCAAGGAGCAGGACAGATTGTCAGAGAAAGACAGCGACAGCGAGCGAGACAAGGTGATACTGAGAGAGAAAAAGGGGACAGGGAGGCAGGATAAAGTGAAAGACAGACAAAAATAAGAGACGGGGGAGCAAGACAGAGACGGAGGGGGAAAAGCCTCGGCTGGGCAGCAGAGAAGAAGGGAAAAAAAATGCACTGGGCTGCGGGACAGAGAGGGAGGAATTAAAAAACAGACACAAGGAGCAGGACAGAATGACAGAGAGAGAAAAGGGACAGAGAGCAGGACAGCATTGGTGAGAGGAAAACAACCGTGACGGGCAGTGGGAGAGAGGTATGGAGAAGGAAAAAAATACCGAGGAAGAGCGAAAGGAAAGAAAGGGCAGCTAGCTGTACAGGGGGATAGAGAAAGAAAGGATGGCAGAGCAAATGGCGTAGAGAGAGAAAGGCACAAAAAACAGCAAGAGGAAGCAGAGCACAAGGACAGCAAGAGGAAAAAGGAAAGGGACAGGGAGCTGGACAGAGACGGAGCAAAAAAGCAGCAGGTACACAGGAAAAGAGACAGAAAGAGCAGGGCACAGAAAGATAGATCAGGACAGCGGCAGGATGGAGACGCAGAACAAAACCTGGGACGGTCAACCTGGGTGGGTGGGGAGCAGGTCAGAGAGCTGGAGAAAGGAAAAACACTGCTGTGGAGCAGCAGAGGGGGACGGAGAAAGAAAGAGAGGGAGGGGGAGCAGGGCAGAGGAACGGAGAGAGAAAATAAGCGATGGGGAGCAGGGCAGAGCACTAGGAAGAGGAAAATAAGACAAGGGAGAAGACCTAGGAGCTCAGAGAGAAAGAAGGGTCGAAAGAAAACACCAGATAGGTAGAGAAATCAAGAAAAACAGGGACGAGGAGCCTTGCAGGGACGGAGCACGAAAATGTAGGGCCGGTGAGCGCAAAAGAGGGAGAGAGAAGCGGAGGCAGGGGGAGGAGATGAAGAAGAAAGGAGAGACAAAGAGGGCAACGGAGCGCAGGACACACAGACAGACAGAGAAAAAGGACAGTGAACAGGAAAAAAGGGACCGAGAAACAAAGAAAGGGTCAGATCTAGACAAAGAGACCAAGAAGGGGGCGGGGGGGGGGGGGGGCCGGTGCGCAGGGAAACCCCGAAACAAACCAGCAACGGGCTAGAGAACAGAGAGGGAGAGAAAGAGAAGAAAGGGCCATGAAGCAGGACAGAGAAGGAGAGAAAGGCAAAAAGGGAGAGCCGGCTGAACAGGGACGTATAGCAAGAAATGACCGGACAGGCAGCAGGACAAAGAAATAGAAACGGGGAGCCGGCTAGAGAAATTCTGGAGGGAGAAAAAGAGGGAGAGGGAGCAGGACACAAACACAGACAGAAGACGGGAGGTACAGGGAAAGGGAAAGGAAAAGAAAAGGAAAAAGAATAAAGAAAAAAAAAATCACAGCAGCGTGGGAGAGAGGAGGATCCAGGGGAGGGCCCAAGATGCAGAAGAGGGGCGACAGGGTCCCGAAGGCCCGGCACTCACCGCTACTCTCGCTCACAGCGCTGCTGGGAGACTCTGCCGCTTCAGACGCTTCTCTCTCCTGCTCTCCTCCCTTCCTCTTCCGTAACTACGGTCGCTTGGCTGTCCTCCACCTAAGAGAAAACGTGCATGTCTTGCACCTCTTACGAGACGAGGCTCCCTAGGCATGTAGCCTCGCTCGCTCGCGCACTCCACAGCCGTACCATGCTGCTGCTGGTGACACATACAGACCCTGCGGGGCACGCTGGCGGCCTGGCCTGCTGCGGGCTACCAAGAGGGAGCCTTCCTCACCCGCAGAGGCAGGCTCTCTCCTGCCTGCAGCGCCAAGCAGCTGCCAGCCAGGTGGCCTTCCATTTCTTCTTCTTCTTCAGCTTTCTCGGGACTCTCCAAGCTTCAGCCGCGCCACCTCCTGTCTGCAGCCACTCAGCGCTCCGCCTCTCCCTTTTCGCCCCCACGCCGCCAGCACAGCGAGGCCCGGCACACACAGCCCACACAAGCCTGGAGCGGGCACAGCCAACGGCATCCCCAGGGCAGGAACGGACAAATGCGGCCTCAGCACGGCCCCTGCCACACAGAAAGAAACAGCGGCGACCGCGTTAAGGGAGACTGAGGCACGCTCGAGGGCCAGCGTGCCGCCCGCACCACGGGCCTTGGGGGAGGCCGGGGGTTCCGGGACAGGCTTCAGGGGACGTGCTGGAGCTGGGGGCGGCTGCGCGGGGCGAGCGGGGCCGGGGAGGCGCTGCCGAGTTGCCGGGGGTGTGCCCGCCTCCTTCCCCTCTTCCCTTCCGTCACCTCCCGCCTCTGGCCCCGGGGCTGACCGCACCCGGCTCACCTCCAGCGCACCAGCAGCCTGCCGCAGCGAGCGGCTCCGAGCTTCCCGTCCCACCACCCTCGGGCAGCCACCACGCACTCCCGCACCCGCCGGAGGGGAGCCCGCGCCTCACCGCTGGCCTCTCTGCTCCTCCGCCGCCCGGCACCCGCCACCGGGGCGCCGCCATGCTGCTCCGCCGCAACGCGCATGCGTCACGCGCCGACGGCGCGCCGGAGGGGCCAGACCCTGCGCGGAGCGCCGGGCTGCAGTACCGCATTGCGGCCAGAGGGCGGCGCCAGCGGGTACGGCGCGGCGCCGCCGCCCGGCCCCGGGCAGCCCGCGCCGCCGGCACGGGGCGGCACCCCCGCACGGCTCCGGGCAGCGCCCTGCCGCGCGCCTCCCGCTCCGGGCAGCCCCCGACTCGCGGCTCCGACGCGGCGCCGCACCCCCGCCGCTCCTTGCCCCCGACACGGACCCCGCCCTCCCGGGGGCTTTTCCCCGGGACCCGCCGCTCCATCCACTCCACTCCCCCCCCACACCCGCGCTCACCTTCTCCCTCGCTGCAGCCGCAGCCCGGCCACGGCTCCGCTCCTCCGCCCTCGGCTCGCACCGGCTCCTCCACGGCCACCCGGGGCACGGCAGCACCGGGCCCTCCACCGGCAGAGGGAGGGGCCATCGCCACCAGCCCCGCTGCTCACGGCTGGAGCCCACGATGCCGTCATTGGGGCACAGCACCTGCGCCACTCGAGCCGCAGTACCGCACTTTGGTCACCGGGTGGCAGCAGCGAGCTCTTGGACACGGCGCCACCGCGCATTGGCGCCACCCGACCCGCAGTGCCGCACTTTGGTCACCGGCTGGCAGAAGCGAGCTCTGCGGCACGCGCTCTCCAGGCGCGGCCGCACCGCTTGCTGGGGACGGGGTGCAGCGGGAAGGCTGCAGAAAAACACACGGAACCGGCCACAGAACTACCCTTCGTCCCGCGCAGCGGGGGCTGCGGCGGGACCAAGGACAGCGCCTCGCCGCACACGCCCGAGAGCACTGCGGCTGCCCGGCAGCCGAGTCCCTGAAAACGACACCTCCCGGCGTGCCCTGGCCGGCACGGCTCGGCCGCCCGGCAGTCGGAAGACTACACCTCCCGGCATGCCCCGGGGCAGCAGCGCGGCCAACCGCGAGCCCCGCGCCCCAGCACTACAGCTCCCAGCACGCCGCGGGAGCTGCGGGCCTCCGCTTGCGGGGACACCGTGCCCGAAACGGCGCCGGACCCCCGCCGCTCCTTGCCTCCCACACGGACCCCACTCGGCAGGTACCCCCGCCCGCCTCGGGGCTTTCCCCGGGACCCGCCGCTCCATCGACCGCCCCGCCCGCCCCGCGCTCACCTTCTCCCTCGCTGCAGCCGCAGCCCGGCCACGGCTCCACTCCTCCCTCTCTAACCAGGGTGATAGAATCAGTTGACCATAAACATGAACAGTGCTGCTATGTTCCTGGTACAGCCCTACCCACCTGGACATTAGGTCTGGGAACAGAGGGTCTAGTCTCTAGGTAACCATTAACGCTAACCACAGTGGGTAATTGTGTTTTTGTCAAGAGAAATGATGGAGTGTGGTTCTGTGAAACAAACTGAAGAAACTGACCAGGTTTGCCAAGATTGCGAGCCCAGCAGGTAAAAGGTGATTCTGGCAGGGGGAGATCGCGACCACCGACTCACTGACCCCCTACTCAAGCAATACCACCTACTCAAAAAGAAACAATAGAAGAGGGTAACTGAGTCTGCGCAACCATTTACCTAAGAAGCGAGAAAAGTTTACACCAGTCGCCAAAGAGAATAATATTGAATATCCATGAATAAAATAAATATGTATATTTTTGATCTGTATAAACTGTACGGAAAAGGTATGAGGTATGCACGTTTGGTGGAATTATCCCCCATGCATCCAGCGCTGCAATAAAGAATGCCTGCCTTTTAACACTACATTGGTGTTACGAGGTTTTGTTCCCAGATTTTCGGTGACACCTCGGCTCGCACCGGCCCCTCCACGGCCACCCGGGGCACGGCAGCACCGGGCCCTCCACCGGCTGAGGGAGGGGCCGTCGTCATCAGCCCCGCTGCCCGTCCCCTCCTCCCCTGGGCTCTGGCGCATCCCCTCGTCCCATGCAAACCAAGCACAAACGCAGCCAGCAGGGCAAAAGGGACCGCAGGTGTTCATTCCGTCACGCACCCAGCCAGTCCCGGGAGCCGCTCTGCTCCAGGGCTCGGGGCCCCCGACGCTCCCTCTGCCCCTCCGACACCTCGGCACTCCTTCCCGCAGCTGCGCCCGTTGCTCCAGCGGGGCGCAGTCGGTCAGTCGGCTCCCGGAGCAACGCGCTGCTCGGCAGAGGCTGCCAAAAATGAGGAGCAGGGTGCAGGCCACTACAAGAGAGGAGAAAAGTGACAGATGGCTGGACACCGGCGGTGTAACGAGAAAGCACGAAGCAGGGAAAGGGACAGCAAGAGAAGGATGGGGACAGGCAGTCCCACAGAGATGGAGAAAGAAGCAGCATGGAGACAGGAAGAGTGGCAGCAGAAAGAAGAAGAGGGAGTAGGACAGAGACCGAAAATGAAGAACGGGGAGCAGGAAGGAGATGCAAAAAAAACCCTGCAGCATGATGACAGAGGAAAAAAGAATAGTGGCAGGGACCTGGACAAAGAGTGATGAGGAAATCGAATAGAATTGACATGGAGAAAGCAGTAGATCTGTGACGTGCTACGGAGCCGAGAAGGAAGGCCTCGAATCAAGGGACAGGGAGCCAGACAGAGAGCACCAAAGACAGCAAAAGTACTGACAGGCTACAGAGTAGGAGGAAAGCAAAACTAGTAACCAGGACCTGAATGGAAAGACGGGAAGAAGGAAAAAAATGCCACGGGCTGCAGGGCAGAAAGAGGGAGGACCTAAAAGATGGGGACAAGTCAGAGACAGATGGAGAAAGAAGGTACACAAGAGCAGAAAAAAAAAACTAATCGTAGCAGTGTGGGAAAGAGAGGAAGCCAGGGGAGGGCCCAGGATGCAGAAGAGGGGTGACAGGGCCCCGAGGGCCCAGGACTCACCGCAGCTCTCACTCTCGGTGCTGCCGGGAGACTTTGACACTTCAGACGCTTCTCTCTCCTTCTCTCTTCCCTTCTGCTTCCATAACTCCAATCGTTTGGCTCTCCTCCACCTGAGAGAAAATGCACGTGGGTGTCTTAGAGCTCATACGAGACGCGGCTTCCTAGACAAGAAGCCTCACTGCACACTACATGCAGGAATAGGACAGACAAAAAGAGAGAATATGATGAGTGGGAAACAGAACACACAGATCGAGAGAGAACTTGAATCAGAGGAATAAACAAGGCAGGAGAGAGAGATAAAGACAGGGAAGAAGCCAGAAGAAAAAGGGTCTTTCTGGCCTCTACTCACACCCCCCCGGCCTCCCACCCCTTTCCGGCCTCCTTTTTTTTCTGGCCTCTACTCTCGCCCCCGGCCTCCCACCCCTCTGCGGCCTCCCACCCCTTTCCGGCCTTCTTTTTTTTTCTGGCCTCTACTCTCGGCCCCGGCCTCCCACCCCTCTGCAGCCTCCTATTTTTCTGGCCTCTACTTCCCCCTCCTCGGCCCCACCCCCCAGCCTCCCACCCCTCGTCAGCCTCCTACCTCCCATTTTGCTGGCCTCTACTTCATTCAGCTTCCCACCCCTCTGCAACCTCCTACCTCTTTCCAGCCTCCTACCTCCCATTTTGCTGGCCTCTACTTCATTCAGCTTCCCACCCCTCTGCAACCTCCTACCTCTTTCCAGCCTCCATTCGCCCCCCGCAGATTCCCACCCTTTTTCAGCCTCCCACCCCCGTCCCACGGAGTGCATGACACACTGACAAAGAGAGAAAAAGGACAGAGAACAGGAAAAAAGGTACTAAGAAACAAAGAAAGGGTCAGACGAAGAAGGGGGTGGTTAGGACCCCCAACACAAACCAGCAAGGGGCTAGAGGATAGAGAGAAAGGAAGAGAAGAAAGGGCCCGGGAGCAGGACAGAGAAGGAGAGAAAGGCAAAAAGGGAGAGCCGGCTGGACAGGGAGGTACGACAAGAAACGACCAGACAGGCAGCAGGACCGAGAAAGAGAGACAGAAAAACCTGGGACAGGAAGCAGGACAGAGGGACGGCGAGAGGAAACAAGGGCCAGGGAGCAGCACAGCGGTGGAAAAAGAGGCACTGGGGCAGTAGGACAGAAAGAGAAGGAAGAAAAGCCAGAAGAAGGACGAGGAATAATAGCAAAGGGAGAGAAGGACCAAGGAGCAGGACAGATTGTCAGAGAAAGACAGCGACAGCGAGCGAGACAAGGTGATACTGAGAGAGAAAAAGGGGACAGGGAGGCAGGATAAAGTGAAAGACAGACAAAAATAAGAGACGGGGGAGCAAGACAGAGACGGAGGGGGAAAAGCCTCGGCTGGGCAGCAGAGAAGAAGGGAAAAAAAATGCACTGGGCTGCGGGACAGAGAGGGAGGAATTAAAAAACAGACACAAGGAGCAGGACAGAATGACAGAGAGAGAAAAGGGACAGAGAGCAGGACAGCATTGGTGAGAGGAAAACAACCGTGACGGGCAGTGGGAGAGAGGTATGGAGAAGGAAAAAAATACCGAGGAAGAGCGAAAGGAAAGAAAGGGCAGCTAGCTGTACAGGGGGATAGAGAAAGAAAGGATGGCAGAGCAAATGGCGTAGAGAGAGAAAGGCACAAAAAACAGCAAGAGGAAGCAGAGCACAAGGACAGCAAGAGGAAAAAGGAAAGGGACAGGGAGCTGGACAGAGACGGAGCAAAAAAGCAGCAGGTACACAGGAAAAGAGACAGAAAAAGCAGGGCACAGAAAGATAGATCAGGACAGCGGCAGGATGGAGACGCAGAACAAAACCTGGGACGGTCAACCTGGGTGGGTGGGGAGCAGGTCAGAGAGCTGGAGAAAGGAAAAACACTGCTGTGGAGCAGCAGAGGGGGACGGAGAAAGAAAGAGAGGGAGGGGGAGCAGGGCAGAGGAACGGAGAGAGAAAATAAGCGATGGGGAGCAGGGCAGAGCACTAGGAAGAGGAAAGTAAGACAAGGGAGAAGACCTAGGAGCTCAGAGAGAAAGAAGGGTCGAAAGAAAACACCAGATAGGTAGAGAAATCAAGAAAAACAGGGACGAGGAGCCTTGCAGGGACGGAGCACGAAAATGTAGGGCCGGTGAGCGCAAAAGAGGGAGAGAGAGGCGGAGGCAGGGGGAGGAGATGAAGAAGAAAGGAGAGACAAAGAGGGCAACGGAGCGCAGGACACACAGACAGACAGAGAAAAAGGACAGTGAACAGGAAAAAAGGGACCGAGAAACAAAGAAAGGGTCAGATCTAGACAAAGAGACCAAGAAGGGGGCGGGGGGGGGGGGGGCCGGTGCGCAGGGAAACCCCGAAACAAACCAGCAACGGGCTAGAGAACAGAGAGGGAGAGAAAGAGAAGAAAGGGCCATGAAGCAGGACAGAGAAGGAGAGAAAGGCAAAAAGGGAGAGCCGGCTGAACAGGGACGTATAGCAAGAAATGACCGGACAGGCAGCAGGACAAAGAAATAGAAACGGGGAGCCGGCTAGAGAAATTCTGGAGGGAGAAAAAGAGGGAGAGGGAGCAGGACACAAACACAGACAGAAGACGGGAGGTACAGGGAAAGGGAAAGGAAAAGAAAAGGAAAAAGAATAAAGAAAAAAAAAATCACAGCAGCGTGGGAGAGAGGAGGATCCAGGGGAGGGCCCAAGATGCAGAAGAGGGGCGACAGGGTCCCGAAGGCCCGGCACTCACCGCTACTCTCGCTCACAGCGCTGCTGGGAGACTCTGCCGCTTCAGACGCTTCTCTCTCCTGCTCTCCTCCCTTCCTCTTCCGTAACTACGGTCGCTTGGCTGTCCTCCACCTAAGAGAAAACGTGCATGTCTTGCACCTCTTACGAGACGAGGCTCCCTAGGCATGTAGCCTCGCTCGCTCGCGCACTCCACAGCCGTACCATGCTGCTGCTGGTGACACATACAGACCCTGCGGGGCACGCTGGCGGCCTGGCCTGCTGCGGGCTACCAAGAGGGAGCCTTCCTCACCCGCAGAGGCAGGCTCTCTCCTGCCTGCAGCGCCAAGCAGCTGCCAGCCAGGTGGCCTTCCATTTCTTCTTCTTCTTCAGCTTTCTCGGGACTCTCCAAGCTTCAGCCGCGCCACCTCCTGTCTGCAGCCACTCAGCGCTCCGCCTCTCCCTTTTCGCCCCCACGCCGCCAGCACAGCGAGGCCCGGCACACGCAGCCCACACAAGCCTGGAGCGGGCACAGCCAACGGCATCCCCAGGGCAGGAACGGACAAATGCGGCCTCAGCACGGCCCCTGCCACACAGAAAGAAACAGCGGCGACCGCGTTAAGGGAGACTGAGGCACGCTCGAGGGCCAGCGTGCCGCCCGCACCACGGGCCTTGGGGGAGGCCGGGGGTTCCGGGACAGGCTTCAGGGGACGTGCTGGAGCTGGGGGCGGCTGCGCGGGGCGAGCGGGGCCGGGGAGGCGCTGCCGAGTTGCCGGGGGTGTGCCCGCCTCCTTCCCCTCTTCCCTTCCGTCACCTCCCGCCTCTGGCCCCGGGGCTGACCGCACCCGGCTCACCTCCAGCGCACCAGCAGCCTGCCGCAGCGAGCGGCTCCGAGCTTCCCGTCCCACCACCCTCGGGCAGCCACCACGCACTCCCGCACCCGCCGGAGGGGAGCCCGCGCCTCACCGCTGGCCTCTCTGCTCCTCCGCCGCCCGGCACCCGCCACCGGGGCGCCGCCATGCTGCTCCGCCGCAACGCGCATGCGTCACGCGCCGACGGCGCGCCGGAGGGGCCAGACCCTGCGCGGAGCGCCGGGCTGCAGTACCGCATTGCGGCCAGAGGGCGGCGCCAGCGGGTACGGCGCGGCGCCGCCGCCCGGCCCCGGGCAGCCCGCGCCGCCGGCACGGGGCGGCACCCCCGCACGGCTCCGGGCAGCGCCCTGCCGCGCGCCTCCCGCTCCGGGCAGCCCCCGACTCGCGGCTCCGACGCGGCGCCGCACCCCCGCCGCTCCTTGCCCCCGACACGGACCCCGCCCTCCCGGGGGCTTTTCCCCGGGACCCGCCGCTCCATCCACTCCACTCCCCCCCCACACCCGCGCTCACCTTCTCCCTCGCTGCAGCCGCAGCCCGGCCACGGCTCCGCTCCTCCGCCCTCGGCTCGCACCGGCTCCTCCACGGCCACCCGGGGCACGGCAGCACCGGGCCCTCCACCGGCAGAGGGAGGGGCCATCGCCACCAGCCCCGCTGCTCACGGCTGGAGCCCACGATGCCGTCATTGGGGCACAGCACCTGCGCCACTCGAGCCGCAGTACCGCACTTTGGTCACCGGGTGGCAGCAGCGAGCTCTTGGACACGGCGCCACCGCGCATTGGCGCCACCCGACCCGCAGTGCCGCACTTTGGTCACCGGCTGGCAGAAGCGAGCTCTGCGGCACGCGCTCTCCAGGCGCGGCCGCACCGCTTGCTGGGGACGGGGTGCAGCGGGAAGGCTGCAGAAAAACACACGGAACCGGCCACAGAACTACCCTTCGTCCCGCGCAGCGGGGGCTGCGGCGGGACCAAGGACAGCGCCTCGCCGCACACGCCCGAGAGCACTGCGGCTGCCCGGCAGCCGAGTCCCTGAAAACGACACCTCCCGGCGTGCCCTGGCCGGCACGGCTCGGCCGCCCGGCAGTCGGAAGACTACACCTCCCGGCATGCCCCGGGGCAGCAGCGCGGCCAACCGCGAGCCCCGCGCCCCAGCACTACAGCTCCCAGCACGCCGCGGGAGCTGCGGGCCTCCGCTTGCGGGGACACCGTGCCCGAAACGGCGCCGGACCCCCGCCGCTCCTTGCCTCCCACACGGACCCCACTCGGCAGGTACCCCCGCCCGCCTCGGGGCTTTCCCCGGGACCCGCCGCTCCATCGACCGCCCCGCCCGCCCCGCGCTCACCTTCTCCCTCGCTGCAGCCGCAGCCCGGCCACGGCTCCACTCCTCCCTCTCTAACCAGGGTGATAGAATCAGTTGACCATAAACATGAACAGTGCTGCTATGTTCCTGGTACAGCCCTACCCACCTGGACATTAGGTCTGGGAACAGAGGGTCTAGTCTCTAGGTAACCATTAACGCTAACCACAGTGGGTAATTGTGTTTTTGTCAAGAGAAATGATGGAGTGTGGTTCTGTGAAACAAACTGAAGAAACTGACCAGGTTTGCCAAGATTGCGAGCCCAGCAGGTAAAAGGTGATTCTGGCAGGGGGAGATCGCGACCACCGACTCACTGACCCCCTACTCAAGCAATACCACCTACTCAAAAAGAAACAATAGAAGAGGGTAACTGAGTCTGCGCAACCATTTACCTAAGAAGCGAGAAAAGTTTACACCAGTCGCCAAAGAGAATAATATTGAATATCCATGAATAAAATAAATATGTATATTTTTGATCTGTATAAACTGTACGGAAAAGGTATGAGGTATGCACGTTTGGTGGAATTATCCCCCATGCATCCAGCGCTGCAATAAAGAATGCCTGCCTTTTAACACTACATTGGTGTTACGAGGTTTTGTTCCCAGATTTTCGGTGACACCTCGGCTCGCACCGGCCCCTCCACGGCCACCCGGGGCACGGCAGCACCGGGCCCTCCACCGGCTGAGGGAGGGGCCGTCGTCATCAGCCCCGCTGCCCGTCCCCTCCTCCCCTGGGCTCTGGCGCATCCCCTCGTCCCATGCAAACCAAGCACAAACGCAGCCAGCAGGGCAAAAGGGACCGCAGGTGTTCATTCCGTCACGCACCCAGCCAGTCCCGGGAGCCGCTCTGCTCCAGGGCTCGGGGCCCCCGACGCTCCCTCTGCCCCTCCGACACCTCGGCACTCCTTCCCGCAGCTGCGCCCGTTGCTCCAGCGGGGAGCAGTCGGTCAGTCGGCTCCCGGAGCAACGCGCTGCTCGGCAGAGGCTGCCAAAAATGAGGAGCAGGGTGCAGGCCACTACAAGAGAGGAGAAAAGTGACAGATGGCTGGACACCGGCGGTGTAACGAGAAAGCACGAAGCAGGGAAAGGGACAGCAAGAGAAGGACGGGGACAGGCAGTCCCACAGAGATGGAGAAAGAAGCAGCATGGAGACAGGAAGAGTGGCAGCAGAAAGAAGAAGAGGGAGTAGGACAGAGACCGAAAATGAAGAACGGGGAGCAGGAAGGAGATGCAAAAAAAACCCTGCAGCATGATGACAGAGGAAAAAAGAATAGTGGCAGGGACCTGGACAAAGAGTGATGAGGAAATCGAATAGAATTGACATGGAGAAAGCAGTAGATCTGTGACGTGCTACGGAGCCGAGAAGGAAGGCCTCGAATCAAGGGACAGGGAGCCAGACAGAGAGCACCAAAGACAGCAAAAGTACTGACAGGCTACAGAGTAGGAGGAAAGCAAAACTAGTAACCAGGACCTGAATGGAAAGACGGGAAGAAGGAAAAAAATGCCACGGGCTGCAGGGCAGAAAGAGGGAGGACCTAAAAGATGGGGACAAGTCAGAGACAGATGGAGAAAGAAGGTACACAAGAGCAGAAAAAAAAACTAATCGTAGCAGTGTGGGAAAGAGAGGAAGCCAGGGGAGGGCCCAGGATGCACAAGAGGGGTGACAGGGCCCCGAGGGCCCAGGACTCACCGCAGCTCTCACTCTCGGTGCTGCCGGGAGACTTTGACACTTCAGACGCTTCTCTCTCCTTCTCTCTTCCCTTCTGCTTCCATAACTCCAATCGTTTGGCTCTCCTCCACCTGAGAGAAAATGCACGTGGGTGTCTTAGAGCTCATACGAGACGCGGCTTCCTAGACAAGAAGCCTCACTGCACACTACATGCAGGAATAGGACAGACAAAAAGAGAGAATATGATGAGTGGGAAACAGAACACACAGATCGAGAGAGAACTTGAATCAGAGGAATAAACAAGGCAGGAGAGAGAGATAAAGACAGGGAAGAAGCCAGAAGAAAAAGGGTCTTTCTGGCCTCTACTCACACCCCCCCCGGCCTCCCACCCCTTTCCGGCCTCCTTTTTTTTCTGGCCTCTACTCTCGCCCCCGGCCTCCCACCCCTCTGCAGCCTCCCACCCCTTTCCGGCCTTCTTTTTTTTTCTGGCCTCTACTCTCGGCCCCGGCCTCCCACCCCTCTGCAGCCTCCTATTTTTCTGGCCTCTACTTCCCCCTCCTCGGCCCCACCCCCCAGCCTCCCACCCCTCGTCAGCCTCCTACCTCCCATTTTGCTGGCCTCTACTTCATTCAGCTTCCCACCCCTCTGCAACCTCCTACCTCTTTCCAGCCTCCTACCTCCCATTTTGCTGGCCTCTACTTCATTCAGCTTCCCACCCCTCTGCAACCTCCTACCTCTTTCCAGCCTCCATTCGCCCCCCGCAGATTCCCACCCTTTTTCAGCCTCCCACCCCCGTCCCACGGAGTGCATGACACACTGACAAAGAGAGAAAAAGGACAGAGAACAGGAAAAAAGGTACTAAGAAACAAAGAAAGGGTCAGACGAAGAAGGGGGTGGTTAGGACCCCCAACACAAACCAGCAAGGGGCTAGAGGATAGAGAGAAAGGAAGAGAAGAAAGGGCCCGGGAGCAGGACAGAGAAGGAGAGAAAGGCAAAAAGGGAGAGCCGGCTGGACAGGGAGGTACGACAAGAAACGACCAGACAGGCAGCAGGACCGAGAAAGAGAGACAGAAAAACCTGGGACAGGAAGCAGGACAGAGGGACGGCGAGAGGAAACAAGGGCCAGGGAGCAGCACAGCGGTGGAAAAAGAGGCACTGGGGCAGTAGGACAGAAAGAGAAGGAAGAAAAGCCAGAAGAAGGACGAGGAATAATAGCAAAGGGAGAGAAGGACCAAGGAGCAGGACAGATTGTCAGAGAAAGACAGCGACAGCGAGCGAGACAAGGTGATACTGAGAGAGAAAAAGGGGACAGGGAGGCAGGATAAAGTGAAAGACAGACAAAAATAAGAGACGGGGGAGCAAGACAGAGACGGAGGGGGAAAAGCCTCGGCTGGGCAGCAGAGAAGAAGGGAAAAAAAATGCACTGGGCTGCGGGACAGAGAGGGAGGAATTAAAAAACAGACACAAGGAGCAGGACAGAATGACAGAGAGAGAAAAGGGACAGAGAGCAGGACAGCATTGGTGAGAGGAAAACAACCGTGACGGGCAGTGGGAGAGAGGTATGGAGAAGGAAAAAAATACCGAGGAAGAGCGAAAGGAAAGAAAGGGCAGCTAGCTGTACAGGGGGATAGAGAAAGAAAGGATGGCAGAGCAAATGGCGTAGAGAGAGAAAGGCACAAAAAACAGCAAGAGGAAGCAGAGCACAAGGACAGCAAGAGGAAAAAGGAAAGGGACAGGGAGCTGGACAGAGACGGAGCAAAAAAGCAGCAGGTACACAGGAAAAGAGACAGAAAAAGCAGGGCACAGAAAGATAGATCAGGACAGCGGCAGGATGGAGACGCAGAACAAAACCTGGGACGGTCAACCTGGGTGGGTGGGGAGCAGGTCAGAGAGCTGGAGAAAGGAAAAACACTGCTGTGGAGCAGCAGAGGGGGACGGAGAAAGAAAGAGAGGGAGGGGGAGCAGGGCAGAGGAACGGAGAGAGAAAATAAGCGATGGGGAGCAGGGCAGAGCACTAGGAAGAGGAAAGTAAGACAAGGGAGAAGACCTAGGAGCTCAGAGAGAAAGAAGGGTCGAAAGAAAACACCAGATAGGTAGAGAAATCAAGAAAAACAGGGACGAGGAGCCTTGCAGGGACGGAGCACGAAAATGTAGGGCCGGTGAGCGCAAAAGAGGGAGAGAGAGGCGGAGGCAGGGGGAGGAGATGAAGAAGAAAGGAGAGACAAAGAGGGCAACGGAGCGCAGGACACACAGACAGACAGAGAAAAAGGACAGTGAACAGGAAAAAAGGGACCGAGAAACAAAGAAAGGGTCAGATCTAGACAAAGAGACCAAGAAGGGGGCGGGGGGGGGGGGGGCCGGTGCGCAGGGAAACCCCGAAACAAACCAGCAACGGGCTAGAGAACAGAGAGGGAGAGAAAGAGAAGAAAGGGCCATGAAGCAGGACAGAGAAGGAGAGAAAGGCAAAAAGGGAGAGCCGGCTGAACAGGGACGTATAGCAAGAAATGACCGGACAGGCAGCAGGACAAAGAAATAGAAACGGGGAGCCGGCTAGAGAAATTCTGGAGGGAGAAAAAGAGGGAGAGGGAGCAGGACACAAACACAGACAGAAGACGGGAGGTACAGGGAAAGGGAAAGGAAAAGAAAAGGAAAAAGAATAAAGAAAAAAAAAATCACAGCAGCGTGGGAGAGAGGAGGATCCAGGGGAGGGCCCAAGATGCAGAAGAGGGGCGACAGGGTCCCGAAGGCCCGGCACTCACCGCTACTCTCGCTCACAGCGCTGCTGGGAGACTCTGCCGCTTCAGACGCTTCTCTCTCCTGCTCTCCTCCCTTCCTCTTCCGTAACTACGGTCGCTTGGCTGTCCTCCACCTAAGAGAAAACGTGCATGTCTTGCACCTCTTACGAGACGAGGCTCCCTAGGCATGTAGCCTCGCTCGCTCGCGCACTCCACAGCCGTACCATGCTGCTGCTGGTGACACATACAGACCCTGCGGGGCACGCTGGCGGCCTGGCCTGCTGCGGGCTACCAAGAGGGAGCCTTCCTCACCCGCAGAGGCAGGCTCTCTCCTGCCTGCAGCGCCAAGCAGCTGCCAGCCAGGTGGCCTTCCATTTCTTCTTCTTCTTCAGCTTTCTCGGGACTCTCCAAGCTTCAGCCGCGCCACCTCCTGTCTGCAGCCACTCAGCGCTCCGCCTCTCCCTTTTCGCCCCCACGCCGCCAGCACAGCGAGGCCCGGCACACGCAGCCCACACAAGCCTGGAGCGGGCACAGCCAACGGCATCCCCAGGGCAGGAACGGACAAATGCGGCCTCAGCACGGCCCCTGCCACACAGAAAGAAACAGCGGCGACCGCGTTAAGGGAGACTGAGGCACGCTCGAGGGCCAGCGTGCCGCCCGCACCACGGGCCTTGGGGGAGGCCGGGGGTTCCGGGACAGGCTTCAGGGGACGTGCTGGAGCTGGGGGCGGCTGCGCGGGGCGAGCGGGGCCGGGGAGGCGCTGCCGAGTTGCCGGGGGTGTGCCCGCCTCCTTCCCCTCTTCCCTTCCGTCACCTCCCGCCTCTGGCCCCGGGGCTGACCGCACCCGGCTCACCTCCAGCGCACCAGCAGCCTGCCGCAGCGAGCGGCTCCGAGCTTCCCGTCCCACCACCCTCGGGCAGCCACCACGCACTCCCGCACCCGCCGGAGGGGAGCCCGCGCCTCACCGCTGGCCTCTCTGCTCCTCCGCCGCCCGGCACCCGCCACCGGGGCGCCGCCATGCTGCTCCGCCGCAACGCGCATGCGTCACGCGCCGACGGCGCGCCGGAGGGGCCAGACCCTGCGCGGAGCGCCGGGCTGCAGTACCGCATTGCGGCCAGAGGGCGGCGCCAGCGGGTACGGCGCGGCGCCGCCGCCCGGCCCCGGGCAGCCCGCGCCGCCGGCACGGGGCGGCACCCCCGCACGGCTCCGGGCAGCGCCCTGCCGCGCGCCTCCCGCTCCGGGCAGCCCCCGACTCGCGGCTCCGACGCGGCGCCGCACCCCCGCCGCTCCTTGCCCCCGACACGGACCCCGCCCTCCCGGGGGCTTTTCCCCGGGACCCGCCGCTCCATCCACTCCACTCCCCCCCCACACCCGCGCTCACCTTCTCCCTCGCTGCAGCCGCAGCCCGGCCACGGCTCCGCTCCTCCGCCCTCGGCTCGCACCGGCTCCTCCACGGCCACCCGGGGCACGGCAGCACCGGGCCCTCCACCGGCAGAGGGAGGGGCCATCGCCACCAGCCCCGCTGCTCACGGCTGGAGCCCACGATGCCGTCATTGGGGCACAGCACCTGCGCCACTCGAGCCGCAGTACCGCACTTTGGTCACCGGGTGGCAGCAGCGAGCTCTTGGACACGGCGCCACCGCGCATTGGCGCCACCCGACCCGCAGTGCCGCACTTTGGTCACCGGGTGGCAGAAGCGAGCTCTGCGGCACGCGCTCTCCAGGCGCGGCCGCACCGCTTGCTGGGGACGGGGTGCAGCGGGAAGGCTGCAGAAAAACACACGGAACCGGCCACAGAACTACCCTTCGTCCCGCGCAGCGGGGGCTGCGGCGGGACCAAGGACAGCGCCTCGCCGCACACGCCCGAGAGCACTGCGGCTGCCCGGCAGCCGAGTCCCTGAAAACGACACCTCCCGGCGTGCCCTGGCCGGCACGGCTCGGCCGCCCGGCAGTCGGAAGACTACACCTCCCGGCATGCCCCGGGGCAGCAGCGCGGCCAACCGCGAGCCCCGCGCCCCAGCACTACAGCTCCCAGCACGCCGCGGGAGCTGCGGGCCTCCGCTTGCGGGGACACCGTGCCCGAAACGGCGCCGGACCCCCGCCGCTCCTTGCCTCCCACACGGACCCCACTCGGCAGGTACCCCCGCCCGCCTCGGGGCTTTCCCCGGGACCCGCCGCTCCATCGACCGCCCCGCCCGCCCCGCGCTCACCTTCTCCCTCGCTGCAGCCGCAGCCCGGCCACGGCTCCACTCCTCCCTCTCTAACCAGGGTGATAGAATCAGTTGACCATAAACATGAACAGTGCTGCTATGTTCCTGGTACAGCCCTACCCACCTGGACATTAGGTCTGGGAACAGAGGGTCTAGTCTCTAGGTAACCATTAACGCTAACCACAGTGGGTAATTGTGTTTTTGTCAAGAGAAATGATGGAGTGTGGTTCTGTGAAACAAACTGAAGAAACTGACCAGGTTTGCCAAGATTGCGAGCCCAGCAGGTAAAAGGTGATTCTGGCAGGGGGAGATCGCGACCACCGACTCACTGACCCCCTACTCAAGCAATACCACCTACTCAAAAAGAAACAATAGAAGAGGGTAACTGAGTCTGCGCAACCATTTACCTAAGAAGCGAGAAAAGTTTACACCAGTCGCCAAAGAGAATAATATTGAATATCCATGAATAAAATAAATATGTATATTTTTGATCTGTATAAACTGTACGGAAAAGGTATGAGGTATGCACGTTTGGTGGAATTATCCCCCATGCATCCAGCGCTGCAATAAAGAATGCCTGCCTTTTAACACTACATTGGTGTTACGAGGTTTTGTTCCCAGATTTTCGGTGACACCTCGGCTCGCACCGGCCCCTCCACGGCCACCCGGGGCATGGCAGCACCGGGCCCTCCACCGGCTGAGGGAGGGGCCGTCGTCATCAGCCCCGCTGCCCGTCCCCTCCTCCCCTGGGCTCTGGCGCATCCCCTCGTCCCATGCAAACCAAGCACAAACGCAGCCAGCAGGGCAAAAGGGACCGCAGGTGTTCATTCCGTCACGCACCCAGCCAGTCCCGGGAGCCGCTCTGCTCCAGGGCTCGGGGCCCCCGACGCTCCCTCTGCCCCTCCGACACCTCGGCACTCCTTCCCGCAGCTGCGCCCGTTGCTCCAGCGGGGAGCAGTCGGTCAGTCGGCTCCCGGAGCAACGCGCTGCTCGGCAGAGGCTGCCAAAAATGAGGAGCAGGGTGCAGGCCACTACAAGAGAGGAGAAAAGTGACAGATGGCTGGACACCGGCGGTGTAACGAGAAAGCACGAAGCAGGGAAAGGGACAGCAAGAGAAGGACGGGGACAGGCAGTCCCACAGAGATGGAGAAAGAAGCAGCATGGAGACAGGAAGAGTGGCAGCAGAAAGAAGAAGAGGGAGTAGGACAGAGACCGAAAATGAAGAACGGGGAGCAGGAAGGAGATGCAAAAAAAACCCTGCAGCATGATGACAGAGGAAAAAAGAATAGTGGCAGGGACCTGGACAAAGAGTGATGAGGAAATCGAATAGAATTGACATGGAGAAAGCAGTAGATCTGTGACGTGCTACGGAGCCGAGAAGGAAGGCCTCGAATCAAGGGACAGGGAGCCAGACAGAGAGCACCAAAGACAGCAAAAGTACTGACAGGCTACAGAGTAGGAGGAAAGCAAAACTAGTAACCAGGACCTGAATGGAAAGACGGGAAGAAGGAAAAAAATGCCACGGGCTGCAGGGCAGAAAGAGGGAGGACCTAAAAGATGGGGACAAGTCAGAGACAGATGGAGAAAGAAGGTACACAAGAGCAGAAAAAAAAACTAATCGTAGCAGTGTGGGAAAGAGAGGAAGCCAGGGGAGGGCCCAGGATGCAGAAGAGGGGTGACAGGGCCCCGAGGGCCCAGGACTCACCGCAGCTCTCACTCTCGGTGCTGCCGGGAGACTTTGACACTTCAGACGCTTCTCTCTCCTTCTCTCTTCCCTTCTGCTTCCATAACTCCAATCGTTTGGCTCTCCTCCACCTGAGAGAAAATGCACGTGGGTGTCTTAGAGCTCATACGAGACGCGGCTTCCTAGACAAGAAGCCTCACTGCACACTACATGCAGGAATAGGACAGACAAAAAGAGAGAATATGATGAGTGGGAAACAGAACACACAGATCGAGAGAGAACTTGAATCAGAGGAATAAACAAGGCAGGAGAGAGAGATAAAGACAGGGAAGAAGCCAGAAGAAAAAGGGTCTTTCTGGCCTCTACTCACACCCCCCCCGGCCTCCCACCCCTTTCCGGCCTCCTTTTTTTTCTGGCCTCTACTCTCGCCCCCGGCCTCCCACCCCTCTGCAGCCTCCCACCCCTTTCCGGCCTTCTTTTTTTTTCTGGCCTCTACTCTCGGCCCCGGCCTCCCACCCCTCTGCAGCCTCCTATTTTTCTGGCCTCTACTTCCCCCTCCTCGGCCCCACCCCCCAGCCTCCCACCCCTCGTCAGCCTCCTACCTCCCATTTTGCTGGCCTCTACTTCATTCAGCTTCCCACCCCTCTGCAACCTCCTACCTCTTTCCAGCCTCCTACCTCCCATTTTGCTGGCCTCTACTTCATTCAGCTTCCCACCCCTCTGCAACCTCCTACCTCTTTCCAGCCTCCATTCGCCCCCCGCAGATTCCCACCCTTTTTCAGCCTCCCACCCCCGTCCCACGGAGTGCATGACACACTGACAAAGAGAGAAAAAGGACAGAGAACAGGAAAAAAGGTACTAAGAAACAAAGAAAGGGTCAGACGAAGAAGGGGGTGGTTAGGACCCCCAACACAAACCAGCAAGGGGCTAGAGGATAGAGAGAAAGGAAGAGAAGAAAGGGCCCGGGAGCAGGACAGAGAAGGAGAGAAAGGCAAAAAGGGAGAGCCGGCTGGACAGGGAGGTACGACAAGAAACGACCAGACAGGCAGCAGGACCGAGAAAGAGAGACAGAAAAACCTGGGACAGGAAGCAGGACAGAGGGACGGCGAGAGGAAACAAGGGCCAGGGAGCAGCACAGCGGTGGAAAAAGAGGCACTGGGGCAGTAGGACAGAAAGAGAAGGAAGAAAAGCCAGAAGAAGGACGAGGAATAATAGCAAAGGGAGAGAAGGACCAAGGAGCAGGACAGATTGTCAGAGAAAGACAGCGACAGCGAGCGAGACAAGGTGATACTGAGAGAGAAAAAGGGGACAGGGAGGCAGGATAAAGTGAAAGACAGACAAAAATAAGAGACGGGGGAGCAAGACAGAGACGGAGGGGGAAAAGCCTCGGCTGGGCAGCAGAGAAGAAGGGAAAAAAAATGCACTGGGCTGCGGGACAGAGAGGGAGGAATTAAAAAACAGACACAAGGAGCAGGACAGAATGACAGAGAGAGAAAAGGGACAGAGAGCAGGACAGCATTGGTGAGAGGAAAACAACCGTGACGGGCAGTGGGAGAGAGGTATGGAGAAGGAAAAAAATACCGAGGAAGAGCGAAAGGAAAGAAAGGGCAGCTAGCTGTACAGGGGGATAGAGAAAGAAAGGATGGCAGAGCAAATGGCGTAGAGAGAGAAAGGCACAAAAAACAGCAAGAGGAAGCAGAGCACAAGGACAGCAAGAGGAAAAAGGAAAGGGACAGGGAGCTGGACAGAGACGGAGCAAAAAAGCAGCAGGTACACAGGAAAAGAGACAGAAAAAGCAGGGCACAGAAAGATAGATCAGGACAGCGGCAGGATGGAGACGCAGAACAAAACCTGGGACGGTCAACCTGGGTGGGTGGGGAGCAGGTCAGAGAGCTGGAGAAAGGAAAAACACTGCTGTGGAGCAGCAGAGGGGGACGGAGAAAGAAAGAGAGGGAGGGGGAGCAGGGCAGAGGAACGGAGAGAGAAAATAAGCGATGGGGAGCAGGGCAGAGCACTAGGAAGAGGAAAGTAAGACAAGGGAGAAGACCTAGGAGCTCAGAGAGAAAGAAGGGTCGAAAGAAAACACCAGATAGGTAGAGAAATCAAGAAAAACAGGGACGAGGAGCCTTGCAGGGACGGAGCACGAAAATGTAGGGCCGGTGAGCGCAAAAGAGGGAGAGAGAGGCGGAGGCAGGGGGAGGAGATGAAGAAGAAAGGAGAGACAAAGAGGGCAACGGAGCGCAGGACACACAGACAGACAGAGAAAAAGGACAGTGAACAGGAAAAAAGGGACCGAGAAACAAAGAAAGGGTCAGATCTAGACAAAGAGACCAAGAAGGGGGCGGGGGGGGGGGGGGCCGGTGCGCAGGGAAACCCCGAAACAAACCAGCAACGGGCTAGAGAACAGAGAGGGAGAGAAAGAGAAGAAAGGGCCATGAAGCAGGACAGAGAAGGAGAGAAAGGCAAAAAGGGAGAGCCGGCTGAACAGGGACGTATAGCAAGAAATGACCGGACAGGCAGCAGGACAAAGAAATAGAAACGGGGAGCCGGCTAGAGAAATTCTGGAGGGAGAAAAAGAGGGAGAGGGAGCAGGACACAAACACAGACAGAAGACGGGAGGTACAGGGAAAGGGAAAGGAAAAGAAAAGGAAAAAGAATAAAGAAAAAAAAAATCACAGCAGCGTGGGAGAGAGGAGGATCCAGGGGAGGGCCCAAGATGCAGAAGAGGGGCGACAGGGTCCCGAAGGCCCGGCACTCACCGCTACTCTCGCTCACAGCGCTGCTGGGAGACTCTGCCGCTTCAGACGCTTCTCTCTCCTGCTCTCCTCCCTTCCTCTTCCGTAACTACGGTCGCTTGGCTGTCCTCCACCTAAGAGAAAACGTGCATGTCTTGCACCTCTTACGAGACGAGGCTCCCTAGGCATGTAGCCTCGCTCGCTCGCGCACTCCACAGCCGTACCATGCTGCTGCTGGTGACACATACAGACCCTGCGGGGCACGCTGGCGGCCTGGCCTGCTGCGGGCTACCAAGAGGGAGCCTTCCTCACCCGCAGAGGCAGGCTCTCTCCTGCCTGCAGCGCCAAGCAGCTGCCAGCCAGGTGGCCTTCCATTTCTTCTTCTTCTTCAGCTTTCTCGGGACTCTCCAAGCTTCAGCCGCGCCACCTCCTGTCTGCAGCCACTCAGCGCTCCGCCTCTCCCTTTTCGCCCCCACGCCGCCAGCACAGCGAGGCCCGGCACACGCAGCCCACACAAGCCTGGAGCGGGCACAGCCAACGGCATCCCCAGGGCAGGAACGGACAAATGCGGCCTCAGCACGGCCCCTGCCACACAGAAAGAAACAGCGGCGACCGCGTTAAGGGAGACTGAGGCACGCTCGAGGGCCAGCGTGCCGCCCGCACCACGGGCCTTGGGGGAGGCCGGGGGTTCCGGGACAGGCTTCAGGGGACGTGCTGGAGCTGGGGGCGGCTGCGCGGGGCGAGCGGGGCCGGGGAGGCGCTGCCGAGTTGCCGGGGGTGTGCCCGCCTCCTTCCCCTCTTCCCTTCCGTCACCTCCCGCCTCTGGCCCCGGGGCTGACCGCACCCGGCTCACCTCCAGCGCACCAGCAGCCTGCCGCAGCGAGCGGCTCCGAGCTTCCCGTCCCACCACCCTCGGGCAGCCACCACGCACTCCCGCACCCGCCGGAGGGGAGCCCGCGCCTCACCGCTGGCCTCTCTGCTCCTCCGCCGCCCGGCACCCGCCACCGGGGCGCCGCCATGCTGCTCCGCCGCAACGCGCATGCGTCACGCGCCGACGGCGCGCCGGAGGGGCCAGACCCTGCGCGGAGCGCCGGGCTGCAGTACCGCATTGCGGCCAGAGGGCGGCGCCAGCGGGTACGGCGCGGCGCCGCCGCCCGGCCCCGGGCAGCCCGCGCCGCCGGCACGGGGCGGCACCCCCGCACGGCTCCGGGCAGCGCCCTGCCGCGCGCCTCCCGCTCCGGGCAGCCCCCGACTCGCGGCTCCGACGCGGCGCCGCACCCCCGCCGCTCCTTGCCCCCGACACGGACCCCGCCCTCCCGGGGGCTTTTCCCCGGGACCCGCCGCTCCATCCACTCCACTCCCCCCCCACACCCGCGCTCACCTTCTCCCTCGCTGCAGCCGCAGCCCGGCCACGGCTCCACTCCTCCGCCCTCGGCTCGCACCGGCTCCTCCACGGCCACCCGGGGCACGGCAGCACCGGGCCCTCCACCGGCAGAGGGAGGGGCCATCGCCACCAGCCCCGCTGCTCACGGCTGGAGCCCACGATGCCGTCATTGGGGCACAGCACCTGCGCCACTCGAGCCGCAGTACCGCACTTTGGTCACCGGGTGGCAGCAGCGAGCTCTTGGACACGGCGCCACCGCGCATTGGCGCCACCCGACCCGCAGTGCCGCACTTTGGTCACCGGGTGGCAGAAGCGAGCTCTGCGGCACGCGCTCTCCAGGCGCGGCCGCACCGCTTGCTGGGGACGGGGTGCAGCGGGAAGGCTGCAGAAAAACACACGGAACCGGCCACAGAACTACCCTTCGTCCCGCGCAGCGGGGGCTGCGGCGGGACCAAGGACAGCGCCTCGCCGCACACGCCCGAGAGCACTGCGGCTGCCCGGCAGCCGAGTCCCTGAAAACGACACCTCCCGGCGTGCCCTGGCCGGCACGGCTCGGCCGCCCGGCAGTCGGAAGACTACACCTCCCGGCATGCCCCGGGGCAGCAGCGCGGCCAACCGCGAGCCCCGCGCCCCAGCACTACAGCTCCCAGCACGCCGCGGGAGCTGCGGGCCTCCGCTTGCGGGGACACCGTGCCCGAAACGGCGCCGGACCCCCGCCGCTCCTTGCCTCCCACACGGACCCCACTCGGCAGGTACCCCCGCCCGCCTCGGGGCTTTCCCCGGGACCCGCCGCTCCATCGACCGCCCCGCCCGCCCCGCGCTCACCTTCTCCCTCGCTGCAGCCGCAGCCCGGCCACGGCTCCACTCCTCCCTCTCTAACCAGGGTGATAGAATCAGTTGACCATAAACATGAACAGTGCTGCTATGTTCCTGGTACAGCCCTACCCACCTGGACATTAGGTCTGGGAACAGAGGGTCTAGTCTCTAGGTAACCATTAACGCTAACCACAGTGGGTAATTGTGTTTTTGTCAAGAGAAATGATGGAGTGTGGTTCTGTGAAACAAACTGAAGAAACTGACCAGGTTTGCCAAGATTGCGAGCCCAGCAGGTAAAAGGTGATTCTGGCAGGGGGAGATCGCGACCACCGACTCACTGACCCCCTACTCAAGCAATACCACCTACTCAAAAAGAAACAATAGAAGAGGGTAACTGAGTCTGCGCAACCATTTACCTAAGAAGCGAGAAAAGTTTACACCAGTCGCCAAAGAGAATAATATTGAATATCCATGAATAAAATAAATATGTATATTTTTGATCTGTATAAACTGTACGGAAAAGGTATGAGGTATGCACGTTTGGTGGAATTATCCCCCATGCATCCAGCGCTGCAATAAAGAATGCCTGCCTTTTAACACTACATTGGTGTTACGAGGTTTTGTTCCCAGATTTTCGGTGACACCTCGGCTCGCACCGGCCCCTCCACGGCCACCCGGGGCACGGCAGCACCGGGCCCTCCACCGGCTGAGGGAGGGGCCGTCGTCATCAGCCCCGCTGCCCGTCCCCTCCTCCCCTGGGCTCTGGCGCATCCCCTCGTCCCATGCAAACCAAGCACAAACGCAGCCAGCAGGGCAAAAGGGACCGCAGGTGTTCATTCCGTCACGCACCCAGCCAGTCCCGGGAGCCGCTCTGCTCCAGGGCTCGGGGCCCCCGACGCTCCCTCTGCCCCTCCGACACCTCGGCACTCCTTCCCGCAGCTGCGCCCGTTGCTCCAGCGGGGAGCAGTCGGTCAGTCGGCTCCCGGAGCAACGCGCTGCTCGGCAGAGGCTGCCAAAAATGAGGAGCAGGGTGCAGGCCACTACAAGAGAGGAGAAAAGTGACAGATGGCTGGACACCGGCGGTGTAACGAGAAAGCACGAAGCAGGGAAAGGGACAGCAAGAGAAGGACGGGGACAGGCAGTCCCACAGAGATGGAGAAAGAAGCAGCATGGAGACAGGAAGAGTGGCAGCAGAAAGAAGAAGAGGGAGTAGGACAGAGACCGAAAATGAAGAACGGGGAGCAGGAAGGAGATGCAAAAAAAACCCTGCAGCATGATGACAGAGGAAAAAAGAATAGTGGCAGGGACCTGGACAAAGAGTGATGAGGAAATCGAATAGAATTGACATGGAGAAAGCAGTAGATCTGTGACGTGCTACGGAGCCGAGAAGGAAGGCCTCGAATCAAGGGACAGGGAGCCAGACAGAGAGCACCAAAGACAGCAAAAGTACTGACAGGCTACAGAGTAGGAGGAAAGCAAAACTAGTAACCAGGACCTGAATGGAAAGACGGGAAGAAGGAAAAAAATGCCACGGGCTGCAGGGCAGAAAGAGGGAGGACCTAAAAGATGGGGACAAGTCAGAGACAGATGGAGAAAGAAGGTACACAAGAGCAGAAAAAAAAACTAATCGTAGCAGTGTGGGAAAGAGAGGAAGCCAGGGGAGGGCCCAGGATGCAGAAGAGGGGTGACAGGGCCCCGAGGGCCCAGGACTCACCGCAGCTCTCACTCTCGGTGCTGCCGGGAGACTTTGACACTTCAGACGCTTCTCTCTCCTTCTCTCTTCCCTTCTGCTTCCATAACTCCAATCGTTTGGCTCTCCTCCACCTGAGAGAAAATGCACGTGGGTGTCTTAGAGCTCATACGAGACGCGGCTTCCTAGACAAGAAGCCTCACTGCACACTACATGCAGGAATAGGACAGACAAAAAGAGAGAATATGATGAGTGGGAAACAGAACACACAGATCGAGAGAGAACTTGAATCAGAGGAATAAACAAGGCAGGAGAGAGAGATAAAGACAGGGAAGAAGCCAGAAGAAAAAGGGTCTTTCTGGCCTCTACTCACACCCCCCCCGGCCTCCCACCCCTTTCCGGCCTCCTTTTTTTTCTGGCCTCTACTCTCGCCCCCGGCCTCCCACCCCTCTGCAGCCTCCCACCCCTTTCCGGCCTTCTTTTTTTTTCTGGCCTCTACTCTCGGCCCCGGCCTCCCACCCCTCTGCAGCCTCCTATTTTTCTGGCCTCTACTTCCCCCTCCTCGGCCCCACCCCCCAGCCTCCCACCCCTCGTCAGCCTCCTACCTCCCATTTTGCTGGCCTCTACTTCATTCAGCTTCCCACCCCTCTGCAACCTCCTACCTCTTTCCAGCCTCCTACCTCCCATTTTGCTGGCCTCTACTTCATTCAGCTTCCCACCCCTCTGCAACCTCCTACCTCTTTCCAGCCTCCATTCGCCCCCCGCAGATTCCCACCCTTTTTCAGCCTCCCACCCCCGTCCCACGGAGTGCATGACACACTGACAAAGAGAGAAAAAGGACAGAGAACAGGAAAAAAGGTACTAAGAAACAAAGAAAGGGTCAGACGAAGAAGGGGGTGGTTAGGACCCCCAACACAAACCAGCAAGGGGCTAGAGGATAGAGAGAAAGGAAGAGAAGAAAGGGCCCGGGAGCAGGACAGAGAAGGAGAGAAAGGCAAAAAGGGAGAGCCGGCTGGACAGGGAGGTACGACAAGAAACGACCAGACAGGCAGCAGGACCGAGAAAGAGAGACAGAAAAACCTGGGACAGGAAGCAGGACAGAGGGACGGCGAGAGGAAACAAGGGCCAGGGAGCAGCACAGCGGTGGAAAAAGAGGCACTGGGGCAGTAGGACAGAAAGAGAAGGAAGAAAAGCCAGAAGAAGGACGAGGAATAATAGCAAAGGGAGAGAAGGACCAAGGAGCAGGACAGATTGTCAGAGAAAGACAGCGACAGCGAGCGAGACAAGGTGATACTGAGAGAGAAAAAGGGGACAGGGAGGCAGGATAAAGTGAAAGACAGACAAAAATAAGAGACGGGGGAGCAAGACAGAGACGGAGGGGGAAAAGCCTCGGCTGGGCAGCAGAGAAGAAGGGAAAAAAAATGCACTGGGCTGCGGGACAGAGAGGGAGGAATTAAAAAACAGACACAAGGAGCAGGACAGAATGACAGAGAGAGAAAAGGGACAGAGAGCAGGACAGCATTGGTGAGAGGAAAACAACCGTGACGGGCAGTGGGAGAGAGGTATGGAGAAGGAAAAAAATACCGAGGAAGAGCGAAAGGAAAGAAAGGGCAGCTAGCTGTACAGGGGGATAGAGAAAGAAAGGATGGCAGAGCAAATGGCGTAGAGAGAGAAAGGCACAAAAAACAGCAAGAGGAAGCAGAGCACAAGGACAGCAAGAGGAAAAAGGAAAGGGACAGGGAGCTGGACAGAGACGGAGCAAAAAAGCAGCAGGTACACAGGAAAAGAGACAGAAAGAGCAGGGCACAGAAAGATAGATCAGGACAGCGGCAGGATGGAGACGCAGAACAAAACCTGGGACGGTCAACCTGGGTGGGTGGGGAGCAGGTCAGAGAGCTGGAGAAAGGAAAAACACTGCTGTGGAGCAGCAGAGGGGGACGGAGAAAGAAAGAGAGGGAGGGGGAGCAGGGCAGAGGAACGGAGAGAGAAAATAAGCGATGGGGAGCAGGGCAGAGCACTAGGAAGAGGAAAATAAGACAAGGGAGAAGACCTAGGAGCTCAGAGAGAAAGAAGGGTCGAAAGAAAACACCAGATAGGTAGAGAAATCAAGAAAAACAGGGACGAGGAGCCTTGCAGGGACGGAGCACGAAAATGTAGGGCCGGTGAGCGCAAAAGAGGGAGAGAGAAGCGGAGGCAGGGGGAGGAGATGAAGAAGAAAGGAGAGACAAAGAGGGCAACGGAGCGCAGGACACACAGACAGACAGAGAAAAAGGACAGTGAACAGGAAAAAAGGGACCGAGAAACAAAGAAAGGGTCAGATCTAGACAAAGAGACCAAGAAGGGGGCGGGGGGGGGGGGGGGCCGGTGCGCAGGGAAACCCCGAAACAAACCAGCAACGGGCTAGAGAACAGAGAGGGAGAGAAAGAGAAGAAAGGGCCATGAAGCAGGACAGAGAAGGAGAGAAAGGCAAAAAGGGAGAGCCGGCTGAACAGGGACGTATAGCAAGAAATGACCGGACAGGCAGCAGGACAAAGAAATAGAAACGGGGAGCCGGCTAGAGAAATTCTGGAGGGAGAAAAAGAGGGAGAGGGAGCAGGACACAAACACAGACAGAAGACGGGAGGTACAGGGAAAGGGAAAGGAAAAGAAAAGGAAAAAGAATAAAGAAAAAAAAAATCACAGCAGCGTGGGAGAGAGGAGGATCCAGGGGAGGGCCCAAGATGCAGAAGAGGGGCGACAGGGTCCCGAAGGCCCGGCACTCACCGCTACTCTCGCTCACAGCGCTGCTGGGAGACTCTGCCGCTTCAGACGCTTCTCTCTCCTGCTCTCCTCCCTTCCTCTTCCGTAACTACGGTCGCTTGGCTGTCCTCCACCTAAGAGAAAACGTGCATGTCTTGCACCTCTTACGAGACGAGGCTCCCTAGGCATGTAGCCTCGCTCGCTCGCGCACTCCACAGCCGTACCATGCTGCTGCTGGTGACACATACAGACCCTGCGGGGCACGCTGGCGGCCTGGCCTGCTGCGGGCTACCAAGAGGGAGCCTTCCTCACCCGCAGAGGCAGGCTCTCTCCTGCCTGCAGCGCCAAGCAGCTGCCAGCCAGGTGGCCTTCCATTTCTTCTTCTTCTTCAGCTTTCTCGGGACTCTCCAAGCTTCAGCCGCGCCACCTCCTGTCTGCAGCCACTCAGCGCTCCGCCTCTCCCTTTTCGCCCCCACGCCGCCAGCACAGCGAGGCCCGGCACACGCAGCCCACACAAGCCTGGAGCGGGCACAGCCAACGGCATCCCCAGGGCAGGAACGGACAAATGCGGCCTCAGCACGGCCCCTGCCACACAGAAAGAAACAGCGGCGACCGCGTTAAGGGAGACTGAGGCACGCTCGAGGGCCAGCGTGCCGCCCGCACCACGGGCCTTGGGGGAGGCCGGGGGTTCCGGGACAGGCTTCAGGGGACGTGCTGGAGCTGGGGGCGGCTGCGTGGGGCGAGCGGGGCCGGGGAGGCGCTGCCGAGTTGCCGGGGGTGTGCCCGCCTCCTTCCCCTCTTCCCTTCCGTCACCTCCCGCCTCTGGCCCCGGGGCTGACCGCACCCGGCTCACCTCCAGCGCACCAGCAGCCTGCCGCAGCGAGCGGCTCCGAGCTTCCCGTCCCACCACCCTCGGGCAGCCACCACGCACTCCCGCACCCGCCGGAGGGGAGCCCGCGCCTCACCGCTGGCCTCTCTGCTCCTCCGCCGCCCGGCACCCGCCACCGGGGCGCCGCCATGCTGCTCCGCCGCAACGCGCATGCGTCACGCGCCGACGGCGCGCCGGAGGGGCCAGACCCTGCGCGGAGCGCCGGGCTGCAGTACCGCATTGCGGCCAGAGGGCGGCGCCAGCGGGTACGGCGCGGCGCCGCCGCCCGGCCCCGGGCAGCCCGCGCCGCCGGCACGGGGCGGCACCCCCGCACGGCTCCGGGCAGCGCCCTGCCGCGCGCCTCCCGCTCCGGGCAGCCCCCGACTCGCGGCTCCGACGCGGCGCCGCACCCCCGCCGCTCCTTGCCCCCGACACGGACCCCGCCCTCCCGGGGGCTTTTCCCCGGGACCCGCCGCTCCATCCACTCCACTCCCCCCCCACACCCGCGCTCACCTTCTCCCTCGCTGCAGCCGCAGCCCGGCCACGGCTCCGCTCCTCCGCCCTCGGCTCGCACCGGCTCCTCCACGGCCACCCGGGGCACGGCAGCACCGGGCCCTCCACCGGCAGAGGGAGGGGCCATCGCCACCAGCCCCGCTGCTCACGGCTGGAGCCCACGATGCCGTCATTGGGGCACAGCACCTGCGCCACTCGAGCCGCAGTACCGCACTTTGGTCACCGGGTGGCAGCAGCGAGCTCTTGGACACGGCGCCACCGCGCATTGGCGCCACCCGACCCGCAGTGCCGCACTTTGGTCACCGGCTGGCAGAAGCGAGCTCTGCGGCACGCGCTCTCCAGGCGCGGCCGCACCGCTTGCTGGGGACGGGGTGCAGCGGGAAGGCTGCAGAAAAACACACGGAACCGGCCACAGAACTACCCTTCGTCCCGCGCAGCGGGGGCTGCGGCGGGACCAAGGACAGCGCCTCGCCGCACACGCCCGAGAGCACTGCGGCTGCCCGGCAGCCGAGTCCCTGAAAACGACACCTCCCGGCGTGCCCTGGCCGGCACGGCTCGGCCGCCCGGCAGTCGGAAGACTACACCTCCCGGCATGCCCCGGGGCAGCAGCGCGGCCAACCGCGAGCCCCGCGCCCCAGCACTACAGCTCCCAGCACGCCGCGGGAGCTGCGGGCCTCCGCTTGCGGGGACACTAAACGGCGCCGGACCCCCGCCGCTCCTTGCCTCCCACACGGACCCCACTCGGCAGGTACCCCCGCCCGCCTCGGGGCTTTCCCCGGGACCCGCCGCTCCATCGACCGCCCCGCCCGCCCCGCGCTCACCTTCTCCCTCGCTGCAGCCGCAGCCCGGCCACGGCTCCACTCCTCCCTCTCTAACCCAGGGTGATAGAATCAGTTGACCATAAACATGAACAGTGCTGCTATGTTCCTGGTACAGCCCTACCCACCTGGACATTAGGTCTGGGAACAGAGGGTCTAGTCTCTAGGTAACCATTAACGCTAACCACAGTGGGTAATTGTGTTTTTGTCAAGAGAAATGATGGAGTGTGGTTCTGTGAAACAAACTGAAGAAACTGACCAGGTTTGCCAAGATTGCGAGCCCAGCAGGTAAAAGGTGATTCTGGCAGGGGGAGATCGCGACCACCGACTCACTGACCCCCTACTCAAGCAATACCACCTACTCAAAAAGAAACAATAGAAGAGGGTAACTGAGTCTGCGCAACCATTTACCTAAGAAGCGAGAAAGTTTACACCAGTCGCCAAAGAGAATAATATTGAATATCCATGAATAAAATAAATATGTATATTTTTGATCTGTATAAACTGTACGGAAAAGGTATGAGGTATGCACGTTTGGTGGAATTATCCCCCATGCATCCAGCGCTGCAATAAGAATGCCTGCCTTTTAACACTACATTGGTGTTACGAGGTTTTGTTCCCAGATTTTCGGTGACACCTCGGCTCGCACCGGCCCTCCACGGCCACCCGGGGCACGGCAGCACCGGGCCCTCCACCGGCTGAGGGAGGGGCCGTCGTCATCAGCCCCGCTGCCCGTCCCCTCCTCCCCTGGGCTCTGGCGCATCCCCTCGTCCCATGCAAACCAAGCACAAACGCAGCCAGCAGGGCAAAAGGGACCGCAGGTGTTCATTCCGTCACGCACCCAGCCAGTCCCGGGAGCCGCTCTGCTCCAGGGCTCGGGGCCCCCGACGCTCCCTCTGCCCCTCCGACACCTCGGCACTCCTTCCCGCAGCTGCGCCCGTTGCTCCAGCGGGGAGCAGTCGGTCAGTCGGCTCCCGGAGCAACGCGCTGCTCGGCAGAGGCTGCCAAAATTGAGGAGCAGGGTGCAGGCCACTACAAGAGAGGAGAAAAGTGACAGATGGCTGGACACCGGCGGTGTAACGAGAAAGCACGAAGCAGGGAAAGGGACAGCAAGAGAAGGACGGGGACAGGCAGTCCCACAGAGATGGAGAAAGAAGCAGCATGGAGACAGGAAGAGTGGCAGCAGAAAGAAGAAGAGGGAGTAGGACAGAGACCGAAAATGAAGAACGGGGAGCAGGAAGGAGATGCAAAAAAACCCTGCAGCATGATGACAGAGGAAAAAAGAATAGTGGCAGGGACCTGGACAAAGAGTGATGAGGAAATCGAATAGAATTGACATGGAGAAAGCAGTAGATCTGTGACGTGCTACGGAGCCGAGAAGGAAGGCCTCGAATCAAGGGACAGGGAGCCAGACAGAGAGCACCAAAGACAGCAAAAGTACTGACAGGCTACAGAGTAGGAGGAAAGCAAAACTAGTAACCAGGACCTGAATGGAAAGACGGGAAGAAGGAAAAAAATGCCACGGGCTGCAGGGCAGAAAGAGGGAGGACCTAAAAGATGGGGACAAGTCAGAGACAGATGGAGAAAGAAGGTACACAAGAGCAGAAAAAAAAACTAATCGTAGCAGTGTGGGAAAGAGAGGAAGCCAGGGGAGGGCCCAGGATGCAGAAGAGGGGGTGACAGGGGCCCCGAGGGCCCAGGGACTCACCGCAGCTCTCACTCTCGGTGCTGCGGGAGACTTTGACACTTCAGACGCTTCTCTCTCCTTCTCTCTTCCCTTCTGCTTCCATAACTCCAATCGTTTGGCTCTCCTCCACCTGAGAGAAAATGCACGTGGGTGTCTTAGAGCTCATACGAGACGCGGCTTCCTAGACAAGAAGCCTCACTGCACACTACATGCAGGAATAGGACAGACAAAAAGAGAGAATATGATGAGTGGGAAACAGAACACACAGATCGAGAGAGAACTTGAATCAGAGGAATAAACAAGGCAGGAGAGAGAGATAAAGACAGGGAAGAAGCCAGAAGAAAAAGGGTCCTTTCTGGCCTCTACTCACACCCCCCCCGGCCTCCCACCCCTTTCCGGCCTCCTTTTTTTTCTGGCCTCTACTCTCGCCCCCCGGCCTCCCACCCCTCTGCAGCCTCCCACCCCTTTCCGGCCTTCCTTTTTTTTTCTGGCCTCTACTCTCGGCCCCGGCCTCCCACCCCTCTGCAGCTCCTATTTTTCTGGCCTCTACTTCCCCCTCCTCGGCCCCACCCCCCAGCCTCCCACCCCTCGTCAGCCTCCTACCTCCCATTTTGCTGGCCTCTACTTCATTCAGCTTCCCACCCCTCTGCAACCTCCTACCTCTTTCCAGCCTCCTACCTCCCATTTTGCTGGCCTCTACTTCATTCAGCTTCCCACCCCTCTGCAACCTCCTACCTCTTTCCAGCCTCCATTCGCCCCCCGCAGATTCCCACCCTTTTTCAGCCTCCCACCCCCGTCCCACGGAGTGCATGACACACTGACAAAGAGAGAAAAAGGACAGAGAACAGGAAAAAAGGTACTAGAAACAAAGAAAGGGTCAGACGAAGAAGGGGGTGGTTAGGACCCCCCAACACAAACCAGCAAGGGGCTAGAGGATAGAGAGAAAGGAAGAGAAGAAAGGGCCGGGAGCAGGACAGAGAAGGAGAGAAAGGCAAAAAGGGAGAGCCGGCTGGACAGGGAGGTACGACAAGAAACGACCAGACAGGCAGCAGGACCGAGAAAGAGAGACAGAAAAACCTGGGACAGGAAGCAGGACAGAGGGACGGCGAGAGGAAACAAGGGCCAGGGAGCAGCACAGCGGTGGAAAAAGAGGCACTGGGGCAGTAGGACAGAAAGAGAAGGAAGAAAAGCCAGAAGAAGGACGAGGAATAATAGCAAAGGGAGAGAAGGACCAAGGAGCAGGACAGATTGTCAGAGAAAGACAGCGACAGCGAGCGAGACAAGGTGATACTGAGAGAGAAAAAGGGGACAGGGAGGCAGGATAAAGTGAAAGACAGACAAAAATAAGAGACGGGGGAGCAAGACAGAGACGGAGGGGGAAAAGCCTCGGCTGGGCAGCAGAGAAGAAGGGAAAAAAAATGCACTGGGCTGCGGGACAGAGAGGGAGGAATTAAAAAACAGACACAAGGAGCAGGACAGAATGACAGAGAGAGAAAAGGGACAGAGAGCAGGACAGCATTGGTGAGAGGAAAACAACCGTGACGGGCAGTGGGAGAGAGGTATGGAGAAGGAAAAAAATACCGAGGAAGAGCGAAAGGAAAGAAAGGGCAGCTAGCTGTACAGGGGGATAGAGAAAGAAAGGATGGCAGAGCAAATGGCGTAGAGAGAGAAAGGCACAAAAAACAGCAAGAGGAAGCAGAGCACAAGGACAGCAAGAGGAAAAAGGAAAGGGACAGGGAGCTGGACAGAGACGGAGCAAAAAAGCAGCAGGTACACAGGAAAAGAGACAGAAAGAGCAGGGCACAGAAAGATAGATCAGGACAGCGGCAGGATGGAGACGCAGAACAAAACCTGGGACGGTCAACCTGGGTGGGTGGGGAGCAGGTCAGAGAGCTGGAGAAAGGAAAAACACTGCTGTGGAGCAGCAGAGGGGGACGGAGAAAGAAAGAGAGGGAGGGGGAGCAGGGCAGAGGAACGGAGAGAGAAAATAAGCGATGGGGAGCAGGGCAGAGCACTAGGAAGAGGAAAATAAGACAAGGGAGAAGACCTAGGAGCTCAGAGAGAAAGAAGGGTCGAAAGAAAACACCAGATAGGTAGAGAAATCAAGAAAAACAGGGACGAGGAGCCTTGCAGGGACGGAGCACGAAAATGTAGGGCCGGTGAGCGCAAAAGAGGGAGAGAGAAGCGGAGGCAGGGGGAGGAGATGAAGAAGAAAGGAGAGACAAAGAGGGCAACGGAGCGCAGGACACACAGACAGACAGAGAAAAAGGACAGTGAACAGGAAAAAAGGGACCGAGAAACAAAGAAAGGGTCAGATCTAGACAAAGAGACCAAGAAGGGGGCGGGGGGGGGGGGGGCCGGGTGCGCAGGGAAACCCCGAAACAAACCAGCAACGGGCTAGAGAACAGAGAGGGAGAGAAAGAGAAGAAAGGGCCATGAAGCAGGACAGAGAAGGAGAGAAAGGCAAAAAGGGAGAGCCGGCTGAACAGGGACGTATAGCAAGAAATGACCGGACAGGCAGCAGGACAAAGAAATAGAAACGGGGAGCCGGCTAGAGAAATTCTGGAGGGAGAAAAAGAGGGAGAGGGAGCAGGACACAAACACAGACAGAAGACGGGAGGTACAGGGAAAGGGAAAGGAAAAGAAAAGGAAAAAGAATAAAGAAAAAAAAAATCACAGCAGCGTGGGAGAGAGGAGGATCCAGGGGAGGGCCCAAGATGCAGAAGAGGGGCGACAGGGTCCCGAAGGCCCGGCACTCACCGCTACTCTCGCTCACAGCGCTGCTGGGAGACTCTGCCGCTTCAGACGCTTCTCTCTCCTGCTCTCCTCCCTTCCTCTTCCGTAACTACGGTCGCTTGGCTGTCCTCCACCTAAGAGAAAACGTGCATGTCTTGCACCTCTTACGAGACGAGGCTCCCTAGGCATGTAGCCTCGCTCGCTCGCGCACTCCACAGCCGTACCATGCTGCTGCTGGTGACACATACAGACCCTGCGGGGCACGCTGGCGGCCTGGCCTGCTGCGGGGCTACCAAGAGGGAGCCTTCCTCACCCGCAGAGGCAGGCTCTCTCCTGCCTGCAGCGCCAAGCAGCTGCCAGCCAGGTGGCCTTCCATTTCTTCTTCTTCTTCAGCTTTCTCGGGACTCTCCAAGCTTCAGCCGCGCCACCTCCTGTCTGCAGCCACTCAGCGCTCCGCCTCTCCCTTTTCGCCCCCACGCCGCCAGCACAGCGAGGCCCGGCACACGCAGCCCACACAAGCCTGGAGCGGGCACAGCCAACGGCATCCCCAGGGCAGGAACGGACAAATGCGGCCTCAGCACGGCCCCTGCCACACAGAAAGAAACAGCGGCGACCGCGTTAAGGGAGACTGAGGCACGCTCGAGGGCCAGCGTGCCGCCCGCACCACGGGCCTTGGGGGAGGCCGGGGGTTCCGGGACAGGCTTCAGGGGACGTGCTGGAGCTGGGGGGCGGCTGCGCGGGGCGAGCGGGGCCGGGGAGGCGCTGCCGAGTTGCCGGGGGTGTGCCCGCCTCCTTCCCCTCTTCCCCTTCCGTCACCTCCCGCCTCTGGCCCCGGGGCTGACCGCACCCGGCTCACCTCCAGCGCACCAGCAGCCTGCCGCAGCGAGCGGCTCCGAGCTTCCCGTCCCACCACCCTCGGGCAGCCACCACGCACTCCCGCACCCGCCGGAGGGGAGCCCGCGCCTCACCGCTGGCCTCTCTGCTCCTCCGCCGCCCGGCACCCGCCACCGGGGGCGCCGCCATGCTGCTCCGCCGCAACGCGCATGCGTCACGCGCCGACGGCGCGCCGGAGGGGCCAGACCCTGCGCGGAGCGCCGGGCTGCAGTACCGCATTGCGGCCAGAGGGCGGCGCCAGCGGGTACGGGCGCGGCGCCGCCGCCCGGCCCCGGGCAGCCCGCGCCGCCGGCACGGGGCGGCACCCCCCGCACGGCTCCGGGCAGCGCCCTGCCGCGCGCCTCCCGCTCCGGGCAGCCCCCGACTCGCGGCTCCGACGCGGCGCCGCACCCCCGCCGCTCCTTGCCCCCGACACGGACCCCGCCCCTCCCGGGGGCTTTTCCCCGGGACCCGCCGCTCCATCCACTCCACTCCCCCCCCCACACCCGCGCTCACCTTCTCCCTCGCTGCAGCCGCAGCCCGGCCACGGCTCCGCTCCTCCGCCCTCGGCTCGCACCGGCTCCTCCACGGCCACCCGGGGCACGGCAGCACCGGGGCCCTCCACCGGCAGAGGGAGGGGCCATCGCCACCAGCCCCGCTGCTCACGGCTGGAGCCCACGATGCCGTCATTGGGGCACAGCACCTGCGCCACTCGAGCCGCAGTACCGCACTTTGGTCACCGGGTGGCAGCAGCGAGCTCTTGGACACGGCGCCACCGCGCATTGGCGCCACCCGACCCGCAGTGCCGCACTTTGGTCACCGGCTGGCAGAAGCGAGCTCTGCGGCACGCGCTCTCCAGGCGCGGCCGCACCGCTTGCTGGGGACGGGGTGCAGCGGGAAGGCTGCAGAAAAACACACGGAACCGGCCACAGAACTACCCTTCGTCCCGCGCAGCGGGGGCTGCGGCGGGACCAAGGACAGCGCCTCGCCGCACACGCCCGAGAGCACTGCGGCTGCCCGGCAGCCGAGTCCCTGAAAACGACACCTCCCGGCGTGCCCTGGCCGGCACGGCTCGGCCGCCCGGCAGTCGGAAGACTACACCTCCCGGCATGCCCCGGGGCAGCAGCGCGGCCAACCGCGAGCCCCGCGCCCCCAGCACTACAGCTCCCAGCACGCCGCGGGAGCTGCGGGCCTCCGCTTGCGGGGACACCGTGCCCGAAACGGCGCCGGACCCCCGCCGCTCCTTGCCTCCCACACGGACCCCACTCGGCAGGTACCCCCGCCCGCCTCGGGGCTTTCCCCGGGACCCGCCGCTCCATCGACCGCCCCGCCCGCCCCGCGCTCACCTTCTCCCTCGCTGCAGCCGCAGCCCGGCTACGGCTCCACTCCTCCCTCTCTAACCAGGGTGATAGAATCAGTTGACCATAAACATGAACAGTGCTGCTATGTTCCTGGTACAGCCCTACCCACCTGGACATTAGGTCTGGGAACAGAGGGTCTAGTCTCTAGGTAACCATTAACGCTAACCACAGTGGGTAATTGTGTTTTTGTCAAGAGAAATGATGGAGTGTGGTTCTGTGAAACAAACTGAAGAAACTGACCAGGTTTGCCAAGATTGCGAGCCCAGCAGGTAAAAGGTGATTCTGGCAGGGGGAGATCGCGACCACCGACTCACTGACCCCCTACTCAAGCAATACCACCTACTCAAAAAGAAACAATAGAAGAGGGTAACTGAGTCTGCGCAACCATTTACCTAAGAAGCGAGAAAAGTTTACACCAGTCGCCAAAGAGAATAATATTGAATATCCATGAATAAAAGAAATATGTATATTTTTGATCTGTATAAACTGTACGGAAAAGGTATGAGGTATGCACGTTTGGTGGAATTATCCCCCATGCATCCAGCGCTGCAATAAAGAATGCCTGCCTTTTAACACTACATTGGTGTTACGAGGTTTTGTTCCCAGATTTTCGGTGGCACCTCGGCTCGCACCGGCCCCTCCACGGCCACCCGGGGCACGGCAGCACCGGGCCCTCCACCGGCTGAGGGAGGGGCCGTCGTCATCAGCCCCGCTGCCCGTCCCCTCCTCCCCTGGGCTCTGGCGCATCCCCTCGTCCCATGCAAACCAAGCACAAACGCAGCCAGCAAGGGCAAAAGGGACCGCAGGTGTTCATTCCGTCACGCACCCAGCCAGTCCCGGGAGCCGCTCTGCTCCAGGGCTCGGGGCCCCCGACGCTCCCCTCTGCCCCTCCGACACCCTCGGCACTCCTTCCCGCAGCTGCGCCCGTTGCTCCAGCGGGGAGCAGTCGGTCAGTCGGCTCCCGGAGCAACGCGCTGCTCGGCAGAGGCTGCCAAAAATGAGGAGCAGGGTGCAGGCCACTACAAGAGAGGAGAAAAGTGACAGATGGCTGGACACCGGCGGTGTAACGAGAAAGCACGAAGCAGGGAAAGGGACAGCAAGAGAAGGACGGGGACAGGCAGTCCCACAGAGATGGAGAAAGAAGCAGCATGGAGACAGGAAGAGTGGCAGCAGAAAGAAGAAGAGGGAGTAGGACAGAGACCGAAAATGAAGAACGGGGAGCAGGAAGGAGATGCAAAAAAAACCCTGCAGCATGATGACAGAGGAAAAAAGAATAGTGGCAGGGACCTGGACAAAGAGTGATGAGGAAATCGAATAGAATTGACATGGAGAAAGCAGTAGATCTGTGACGTGCTACGGAGCCGAGAAGGAAGGCCTCGAATCAAGGGACAGGGAGCCAGACAGAGAGCACCAAAGACAGCAAAAGTACTGACAGGCTACAGAGTAGGAGGAAAGCAAAACTAGTAACCAGGACCTGAATGGAAAGACGGGAAGAAGGAAAAAAATGCCACGGGCTGCAGGGCAGAAAGAGGGAGGACCTAAAAGATGGGGACAAGTCAGAGACAGATGGAGAAAGAAGGTACACAAGAGCAGAAAAAAAAACTAATCGTAGCAGTGTGGGAAAGAGAGGAAGCCAGGGGAGGGCCCAGGATGCAGAAGAGGGGTGACAGGGCCCCGAGGGCCCAGGACTCACCGCAGCTCTCACTCTCGGTGCTGCCGGGAGACTTTGACACTTCAGACGCTTCTCTCTCCTTCTCTCTTCCCTTCTGCTTCCATAACTCCAATCGTTTGGCTCTCCTCCACCTGAGAGAAAATGCACGTGGGTGTCTTAGAGCTCATACGAGACGCGGCTTCCTAGACAAGAAGCCTCACTGCACACTACATGCAGGAATAGGACAGACAAAAAGAGAGAATATGATGAGTGGGAAACAGAACACACAGATCGAGAGAGAACTTGAATCAGAGGAATAAACAAGGCAGGAGAGAGAGATAAAGACAGGGAAGAAGCCAGAAGAAAAAGGGTCTTTCTGGCCTCTACTCACACCCCCCCCGGCCTCCCACCCCTTTCCGGCCTCCTTTTTTTTCTGGCCTCTACTCTCGCCCCCGGCCTCCCACCCCTCTGCAGCCTCCCACCCCTTTCCGGCCTTCTTTTTTTTTCTGGCCTCTACTCTCGGCCCCGGCCTCCCACCCCTCTGCAGCCTCCTATTTTTCTGGCCTCTACTTCCCCCTCCTCGGCCCCACCCCCCAGCCTCCCACCCCTCGTCAGCCTCCTACCTCCCATTTTGCTGGCCTCTACTTCATTCAGCTTCCCACCCCTCTGCAACCTCCTACCTCTTTCCAGCCTCCTACCTCCCATTTTGCTGGCCTCTACTTCATTCAGCTTCCCACCCCTCTGCAACCTCCTACCTCTTTCCAGCCTCCATTCGCCCCCCGCAGATTCCCACCCTTTTTCAGCCTCCCACCCCCGTCCCACGGAGTGCATGACACACTGACAAAGAGAGAAAAAGGACAGAGAACAGGAAAAAAGGTACTAAGAAACAAAGAAAGGGTCAGACGAAGAAGGGGGTGGTTAGGACCCCCAACACAAACCAGCAAGGGGCTAGAGGATAGAGAGAAAGGAAGAGAAGAAAGGGCCCGGGAGCAGGACAGAGAAGGAGAGAAAGGCAAAAAGGGAGAGCCGGCTGGACAGGGAGGTACGACAAGAAACGACCAGACAGGCAGCAGGACCGAGAAAGAGAGACAGAAAAACCTGGGACAGGAAGCAGGACAGAGGGACGGCGAGAGGAAACAAGGGCCAGGGAGCAGCACAGCGGTGGAAAAAGAGGCACTGGGGCAGTAGGACAGAAAGAGAAGGAAGAAAAGCCAGAAGAAGGACGAGGAATAATAGCAAAGGGAGAGAAGGACCAAGGAGCAGGACAGATTGTCAGAGAAAGACAGCGACAGCGAGCGAGACAAGGTGATACTGAGAGAGAAAAAGGGGACAGGGAGGCAGGATAAAGTGAAAGACAGACAAAAATAAGAGACGGGGGAGCAAGACAGAGACGGAGGGGGAAAAGCCTCGGCTGGGCAGCAGAGAAGAAGGGAAAAAAAATGCACTGGGCTGCGGGACAGAGAGGGAGGAATTAAAAAACAGACACAAGGAGCAGGACAGAATGACAGAGAGAGAAAAGGGACAGAGAGCAGGACAGCATTGGTGAGAGGAAAACAACCGTGACGGGCAGTGGGAGAGAGGTATGGAGAAGGAAAAAAATACCGAGGAAGAGCGAAAGGAAAGAAAGGGCAGCTAGCTGTACAGGGGGATAGAGAAAGAAAGGATGGCAGAGCAAATGGCGTAGAGAGAGAAAGGCACAAAAAACAGCAAGAGGAAGCAGAGCACAAGGACAGCAAGAGGAAAAAGGAAAGGGACAGGGAGCTGGACAGAGACGGAGCAAAAAAGCAGCAGGTACACAGGAAAAGAGACAGAAAGAGCAGGGCACAGAAAGATAGATCAGGACAGCGGCAGGATGGAGACGCAGAACAAAACCTGGGACGGTCAACCTGGGTGGGTGGGGAGCAGGTCAGAGAGCTGGAGAAAGGAAAAACACTGCTGTGGAGCAGCAGAGGGGGACGGAGAAAGAAAGAGAGGGAGGGGGAGCAGGGCAGAGGAACGGAGAGAGAAAATAAGCGATGGGGAGCAGGGCAGAGCACTAGGAAGAGGAAAATAAGACAAGGGAGAAGACCTAGGAGCTCAGAGAGAAAGAAGGGTCGAAAGAAAACACCAGATAGGTAGAGAAATCAAGAAAAACAGGGACGAGGAGCCTTGCAGGGACGGAGCACGAAAATGTAGGGCCGGTGAGCGCAAAAGAGGGAGAGAGAAGCGGAGGCAGGGGGAGGAGATGAAGAAGAAAGGAGAGACAAAGAGGGCAACGGAGCGCAGGACACACAGACAGACAGAGAAAAAGGACAGTGAACAGGAAAAAAGGGACCGAGAAACAAAGAAAGGGTCAGATCTAGACAAAGAGACCAAGAAGGGGGCGGGGGGGGGGGGGGCCGGTGCGCAGGGAAACCCCGAAACAAACCAGCAACGGGCTAGAGAACAGAGAGGGAGAGAAAGAGAAGAAAGGGCCATGAAGCAGGACAGAGAAGGAGAGAAAGGCAAAAAGGGAGAGCCGGCTGAACAGGGACGTATAGCAAGAAATGACCGGACAGGCAGCAGGACAAAGAAATAGAAACGGGGAGCCGGCTAGAGAAATTCTGGAGGGAGAAAAAGAGGGAGAGGGAGCAGGACACAAACACAGACAGAAGACGGGAGGTACAGGGAAAGGGAAAGGAAAAGAAAAGGAAAAAGAATAAAGAAAAAAAAAATCACAGCAGCGTGGGAGAGAGGAGGATCCAGGGGAGGGCCCAAGATGCAGAAGAGGGGCGACAGGGTCCCGAAGGCCCGGCACTCACCGCTACTCTCGCTCACAGCGCTGCTGGGAGACTCTGCCGCTTCAGACGCTTCTCTCTCCTGCTCTCCTCCCTTCCTCTTCCGTAACTACGGTCGCTTGGCTGTCCTCCACCTAAGAGAAAACGTGCATGTCTTGCACCTCTTACGAGACGAGGCTCCCTAGGCATGTAGCCTCGCTCGCTCGCGCACTCCACAGCCGTACCATGCTGCTGCTGGTGACACATACAGACCCTGCGGGGCACGCTGGCGGCCTGGCCTGCTGCGGGCTACCAAGAGGGAGCCTTCCTCACCCGCAGAGGCAGGCTCTCTCCTGCCTGCAGCGCCAAGCAGCTGCCAGCCAGGTGGCCTTCCATTTCTTCTTCTTCTTCAGCTTTCTCGGGACTCTCCAAGCTTCAGCCGCGCCACCTCCTGTCTGCAGCCACTCAGCGCTCCGCCTCTCCCTTTTCGCCCCCACGCCGCCAGCACAGCGAGGCCCGGCACACACAGCCCACACAAGCCTGGAGCGGGCACAGCCAACGGCATCCCCAGGGCAGGAACGGACAAATGCGGCCTCAGCACGGCCCCTGCCACACAGAAAGAAACAGCGGCGACCGCGTTAAGGGAGACTGAGGCACGCTCGAGGGCCAGCGTGCCGCCCGCACCACGGGCCTTGGGGGAGGCCGGGGGTTCCGGGACAGGCTTCAGGGGACGTGCTGGAGCTGGGGGCGGCTGCGCGGGGCGAGCGGGGCCGGGGAGGCGCTGCCGAGTTGCCGGGGGTGTGCCCGCCTCCTTCCCCTCTTCCCTTCCGTCACCTCCCGCCTCTGGCCCCGGGGCTGACCGCACCCGGCTCACCTCCAGCGCACCAGCAGCCTGCCGCAGCGAGCGGCTCCGAGCTTCCCGTCCCACCACCCTCGGGCAGCCACCACGCACTCCCGCACCCGCCGGAGGGGAGCCCGCGCCTCACCGCTGGCCTCTCTGCTCCTCCGCCGCCCGGCACCCGCCACCGGGGCGCCGCCATGCTGCTCCGCCGCAACGCGCATGCGTCACGCGCCGACGGCGCGCCGGAGGGGCCAGACCCTGCGCGGAGCGCCGGGCTGCAGTACCGCATTGCGGCCAGAGGGCGGCGCCAGCGGGTACGGCGCGGCGCCGCCGCCCGGCCCCGGGCAGCCCGCGCCGCCGGCACGGGGCGGCACCCCCGCACGGCTCCGGGCAGCGCCCTGCCGCGCGCCTCCCGCTCCGGGCAGCCCCCGACTCGCGGCTCCGACGCGGCGCCGCACCCCCGCCGCTCCTTGCCCCCGACACGGACCCCGCCCTCCCGGGGGCTTTTCCCCGGGACCCGCCGCTCCATCCACTCCACTCCCCCCCCACACCCGCGCTCACCTTCTCCCTCGCTGCAGCCGCAGCCCGGCCACGGCTCCGCTCCTCCGCCCTCGGCTCGCACCGGCTCCTCCACGGCCACCCGGGGCACGGCAGCACCGGGCCCTCCACCGGCAGAGGGAGGGGCCATCGCCACCAGCCCCGCTGCTCACGGCTGGAGCCCACGATGCCGTCATTGGGGCACAGCACCTGCGCCACTCGAGCCGCAGTACCGCACTTTGGTCACCGGGTGGCAGCAGCGAGCTCTTGGACACGGCGCCACCGCGCATTGGCGCCACCCGACCCGCAGTGCCGCACTTTGGTCACCGGCTGGCAGAAGCGAGCTCTGCGGCACGCGCTCTCCAGGCGCGGCCGCACCGCTTGCTGGGGACGGGGTGCAGCGGGAAGGCTGCAGAAAAACACACGGAACCGGCCACAGAACTACCCTTCGTCCCGCGCAGCGGGGGCTGCGGCGGGACCAAGGACAGCGCCTCGCCGCACACGCCCGAGAGCACTGCGGCTGCCCGGCAGCCGAGTCCCTGAAAACGACACCTCCCGGCGTGCCCTGGCCGGCACGGCTCGGCCGCCCGGCAGTCGGAAGACTACACCTCCCGGCATGCCCCGGGGCAGCAGCGCGGCCAACCGCGAGCCCCGCGCCCCAGCACTACAGCTCCCAGCACGCCGCGGGAGCTGCGGGCCTCCGCTTGCGGGGACACCGTGCCCGAAACGGCGCCGGACCCCCGCCGCTCCTTGCCTCCCACACGGACCCCACTCGGCAGGTACCCCCGCCCGCCTCGGGGCTTTCCCCGGGACCCGCCGCTCCATCGACCGCCCCGCCCGCCCCGCGCTCACCTTCTCCCTCGCTGCAGCCGCAGCCCGGCTACGGCTCCACTCCTCCCTCTCTAACCAGGGTGATAGAATCAGTTGACCATAAACATGAACAGTGCTGCTATGTTCCTGGTACAGCCCTACCCACCTGGACATTAGGTCTGGGAACAGAGGGTCTAGTCTCTAGGTAACCATTAACGCTAACCACAGTGGGTAATTGTGTTTTTGTCAAGAGAAATGATGGAGTGTGGTTCTGTGAAACAAACTGAAGAAACTGACCAGGTTTGCCAAGATTGCGAGCCCAGCAGGTAAAAGGTGATTCTGGCAGGGGGAGATCGCGACCACCGACTCACTGACCCCCTACTCAAGCAATACCACCTACTCAAAAAGAAACAATAGAAGAGGGTAACTGAGTCTGCGCAACCATTTACCTAAGAAGCGAGAAAAGTTTACACCAGTCGCCAAAGAGAATAATATTGAATATCCATGAATAAAAGAAATATGTATATTTTTGATCTGTATAAACTGTACGGAAAAGGTATGAGGTATGCACGTTTGGTGGAATTATCCCCCATGCATCCAGCGCTGCAATAAAGAATGCCTGCCTTTTAACACTACATTGGTGTTACGAGGTTTTGTTCCCAGATTTTCGGTGGCACCTCGGCTCGCACCGGCCCCTCCACGGCCACCCGGGGCACGGCAGCACCGGGCCCTCCACCGGCTGAGGGAGGGGCCGTCGTCATCAGCCCCGCTGCCCGTCCCCTCCTCCCCTGGGCTCTGGCGCATCCCCTCGTCCCATGCAAACCAAGCACAAACGCAGCCAGCAGGGCAAAAGGGACCGCAGGTGTTCATTCCGTCACGCACCCAGCCAGTCCCGGGAGCCGCTCTGCTCCAGGGCTCGGGGCCCCCGACGCTCCCTCTGCCCCTCCGACACCTCGGCACTCCTTCCCGCAGCTGCGCCCGTTGCTCCAGCGGGGAGCAGTCGGTCAGTCGGCTCCCGGAGCAACGCGCTGCTCGGCAGAGGCTGCCAAAAATGAGGAGCAGGGTGCAGGCCACTACAAGAGAGGAGAAAAGTGACAGATGGCTGGACACCGGCGGTGTAACGAGAAAGCACGAAGCAGGGAAAGGGACAGCAAGAGAAGGACGGGGACAGGCAGTCCCACAGAGATGGAGAAAGAAGCAGCATGGAGACAGGAAGAGTGGCAGCAGAAAGAAGAAGAGGGAGTAGGACAGAGACCGAAAATGAAGAACGGGGAGCAGGAAGGAGATGCAAAAAAAACCCTGCAGCATGATGACAGAGGAAAAAAGAATAGTGGCAGGGACCTGGACAAAGAGTGATGAGGAAATCGAATAGAATTGACATGGAGAAAGCAGTAGATCTGTGACGTGCTACGGAGCCGAGAAGGAAGGCCTCGAATCAAGGGACAGGGAGCCAGACAGAGAGCACCAAAGACAGCAAAAGTACTGACAGGCTACAGAGTAGGAGGAAAGCAAAACTAGTAACCAGGACCTGAATGGAAAGACGGGAAGAAGGAAAAAAATGCCACGGGCTGCAGGGCAGAAAGAGGGAGGACCTAAAAGATGGGGACAAGTCAGAGACAGATGGAGAAAGAAGGTACACAAGAGCAGAAAAAAAAACTAATCGTAGCAGTGTGGGAAAGAGAGGAAGCCAGGGGAGGGCCCAGGATGCAGAAGAGGGGTGACAGGGCCCCGAGGGCCCAGGACTCACCGCAGCTCTCACTCTCGGTGCTGCCGGGAGACTTTGACACTTCAGACGCTTCTCTCTCCTTCTCTCTTCCCTTCTGCTTCCATAACTCCAATCGTTTGGCTCTCCTCCACCTGAGAGAAAATGCACGTGGGTGTCTTAGAGCTCATACGAGACGCGGCTTCCTAGACAAGAAGCCTCACTGCACACTACATGCAGGAATAGGACAGACAAAAAGAGAGAATATGATGAGTGGGAAACAGAACACACAGATCGAGAGAGAACTTGAATCAGAGGAATAAACAAGGCAGGAAGAGAGAGATAAAGACAGGGAAGAAGCCAGAAGAAAAAGGGTCTTTCTGGCCTCTACTCACACCCCCCCGGCCTCCCACCCCTTTCCGGCCTCCTTTTTTTTTCTGGCCTCTACTCTCGCCCCCGCCTCCCACCCCTCTGCAGCCTCCCACCCCTTTCCGGCCTTCTTTTTTTTTCTGGCCTCTACTCTCGGCCCCGGCCTCCCACCCCTCTGCAGCCTCCTATTTTTCTGGCCTCTACTTCCCCTCCTCGGCCCCACCCCCCAGCCTCCCACCCCTCGTCAGCCTCCTACCTCCCATTTTGCTGGCCTCTACTTCATTCAGCTTCCCACCCTCTGCAACCTCCTACCTCTTTCCAGCCTCCTACCTCCCATTTTGCTGGCCTCTACTTCATTCAGCTTCCCACCCCTCTGCAACCTCCTACCTCTTTCCAGCCTCCATTCGCCCCCCGCAGATTCCCACCCTTTTTCAGCCTCCCACCCCCGTCCCACGGAGTGCATGACACACTGACAAAGAGAGAAAAAGGACAGAGAACAGGAAAAAAGGTACTAAGAAACAAAGAAAGGGTCAGACGAAGAAGGGGGTGGTTAGGACCCCAACACAAACCAGCAAGGGGCTAGAGGATAGAGAGAAAGGAAGAGAAGAAAGGGCCGGGAGCAGGACAGAGAAGGAGAGAAAGGCAAAAAGGGAGAGCCGGCTGGACAGGGAGGTACGACAAGAAACGACCAGACAGGCAGCAGGACCGAGAAAGAGAGACAGAAAAACCTGGGACAGGAAGCAGGACAGAGGGACGGCGAGAGGAAACAAGGGCCAGGGAGCAGCACAGCGGTGGAAAAAGAGGCACTGGGGCAGTAGGACAGAAAGAGAAGGAAGAAAAGCCAGAAGAAGGACGAGGAATAATAGCAAAGGGAGAGAAGGACCAAGGAGCAGGACAGATTGTCAGAGAAAGACAGCGACAGCGAGCGAGACAAGGTGATACTGAGAGAGAAAAAGGGGACAGGGAGGCAGGATAAAGTGAAAGACAGACAAAAATAAGAGACGGGGGAGCAAGACAGAGACGGAGGGGGAAAAGCCTCGGCTGGGCAGCAGAGAAGAAGGGAAAAAAAATGCACTGGGCTGCGGGACAGAGAGGGAGGAATTAAAAAACAGACACAAGGAGCAGGACAGAATGACAGAGAGAGAAAAGGGACAGAGAGCAGGACAGCATTGGTGAGAGGAAAACAACCGTGACGGGCAGTGGGAGAGAGGTATGGAGAAGGAAAAAAATACCGAGGAAGAGCGAAAGGAAAGAAAGGGCAGCTAGCTGTACAGGGGGATAGAGAAAGAAAGGATGGCAGAGCAAATGGCGTAGAGAGAGAAAGGCACAAAAAACAGCAAGAGGAAGCAGAGCACAAGGACAGCAAGAGGAAAAAGGAAAGGGACAGGGAGCTGGACAGAGACGGAGCAAAAAAGCAGCAGGTACACAGGAAAAGAGACAGAAAGAGCAGGGCACAGAAAGATAGATCAGGACAGCGGCAGGATGGAGACGCAGAACAAAACCTGGGACGGTCAACCTGGGTGGGTGGGGAGCAGGTCAGAGAGCTGGAGAAAGGAAAAACACTGCTGTGGAGCAGCAGAGGGGGACGGAGAAAGAAAGAGAGGGAGGGGGAGCAGGGCAGAGGAACGGAGAGAGAAAATAAGCGATGGGGAGCAGGGCAGAGCACTAGGAAGAGGAAAATAAGACAAGGGAGAAGACCTAGGAGCTCAGAGAGAAAGAAGGGTCGAAAGAAAACACCAGATAGGTAGAGAAATCAAGAAAAACAGGGACGAGGAGCCTTTGCAGGGACGGAGCACCGAAAATGTAGGGCCGGTGAGCGCAAAAGAGGGAGAGAGAAGCGGAGGCAGGGGGAGGAGATGAAGAAGAAAGGAGAGACAAAGAGGGCAACGGAGCGCAGGACACACAGACAGACAGAGAAAAAGGACAGTGAACAGGAAAAAAGGGACCGAGAAACAAAGAAAGGGTCAGATCTAGACAAAGAGACCAAGAAGGGGGCGGGGGGGGGGGGGCCGGTGCGCAGGGAAACCCCGAAACAAACCAGCAACGGGCTAGAGAACAGAGAGGGAGAGAAAGAGAAGAAAGGGCCATGAAGCAGGACAGAGAAGGAGAGAAAGGCAAAAAGGGAGAGCCGGCTGAACAGGGACGTATAGCAAGAAATGACCGGACAGGCAGCAGGACAAAGAAATAGAAACGGGGAGCCGGCTAGAGAAATTCTGGAGGAGAAAAAGAGGGAGAGGGAGCAGGACACAAAACACAGACAGAAGACGGGAGGTACAGGGAAAGGGAAAGGAAAAGAAAAGGAAAAAGAATAAAGAAAAAAAAAATCACAGCAGCGTGGAGAGAGGAGGATCCAGGGGAGGGCCCAAGATGCAGAAGAGGGGCGACAGGGTCCCGAAGGCCCGGCACTCACCGCTACTCTCGCTCACAGCGCTGCTGGGAGACTCTGCCGCTTCAGACGCTTCTCTCTCCTGCTCTCCTCCCTTCCTCTTCCGTAACTACGGTCGCTTGGCTGTCCTCCACCTAAGAGAAAACGTGCATGTCTTGCACCTCTTACGAGACGAGGCTCCCTAGGCATGTAGCCTCGCTCGCTCGCGCACTCCACAGCCGTACCATGCTGCTGCTGGTGACACATACAGACCCTGCGGGGCACGCTGGCGGCCTGGCCTGCTGCGGGCTACCAAGAGGGAGCCTTCCTCACCCGCAGAGGCAGGCTCTCTCCTGCCTGCAGCGCCAAGCAGCTGCCAGCCAGGTGGCCTTCCATTTCTTCTTCTTCTTCAGCTTTCTCGGGACTCTCCAAGCTTCAGCCGCGCCACCTCCTGTCTGCAGCCACTCAGCGCTCCGCCTCTCCCTTTTCGCCCCCACGCCGCCAGCACAGCGAGGCCCGGCACACACAGCCCACACAAGCCTGGAGCGGGCACAGCCAACGGCATCCCCAGGGCAGGAACGGACAAATGCGGCCTCAGCACGGCCCCTGCCACACAGAAAGAAACAGCGGCGACCGCGTTAAGGGAGACTGAGGCACGCTCGAGGGCCAGCGTGCCGCCCGCACCACGGGCCCTTGGGGGAGGCCGGGGGTTCCGGGACAGGCTTCAGGGGACGTGCTGGAGCTGGGGGCGGCTGCGCGGGGCGAGCGGGGCCGGGGAGGCGCTGCCGAGTTGCCGGGGGTGTGCCCGCCTCCTTCCCCTCTTCCCTTCCGTCACCTCCCGCCTCTGGCCCCGGGGCTGACCGCACCCGGCTCACCTCCAGCGCACCAGCAGCCTGCCGCAGCGAGCGGCTCCGAGCTTCCCGTCCCACCACCCTCGGGCAGCCACCACGCACTCCCGCACCCGCCGGAGGGGAGCCCGCGCCTCACCGCTGGCCTCTCTGCTCCTCCGCCGCCCGGCACCCGCCACCGGGGCGCCGCCATGCTGCTCCGCCGCAACGCGCATGCGTCACGCGCCGACGGCGCGCCGGAGGGGCCAGACCCTGCGCGGAGCGCCGGGCTGCAGTACCGCATTGCGGCCAGAGGGCGGCGCCAGCGGGTACGGCGCGGCGCCGCCGCCCGGCCCCGGGCAGCCCGCGCCGCCTGGCACGGGGGCGGCACCCCCGCACGGCTCCGGGCAGCGCCCTGCCGCGCGCCTCCCGCTCCGGGCAGCCCCCGACTCGCGGCTCCGACGCGGCGCCGCACCCCCGCCGCTCCTTGCCCCCGACACGGACCCGCCCTCCCGGGGGCTTTTCCCCGGGACCCGCCGCTCCATCCACTCCACTCCCCCCCCACACCCGCGCTCACCTTCTCCCTCGCTGCAGCCGCAGCCCGGCCACGGCTCCGCTCCTCCGCCCTCGGCTCGCACCGGCTCCTCCACGGCCACCCGGGGCACGGCAGCACCGGGCCCCTCCACCGGCAGAGGGAGGGGCCATCGCCACCAGCCCCGCTGCTCACGGCTGGAGCCCACGATGCCGTCATTGGGGCACAGCACCTGCGCCACTCGAGCCGCAGTACCGCACTTTGGTCACCGGGTGGCAGCAGCGAGCTCTTGGACACGGCGCCACCGCGCATTGGCGCCACCCGACCCGCAGTGCCGCACTTTGGTCACCGGCTGGCAGAAGCGAGCTCTGCGGCACGCGCTCTCCAGGCGCGGCCGCACCGCTTGCTGGGGACGGGGTGCAGCGGGAAGGCTGCAGAAAAACACACGGAACCGGCCACAGAACTACCCTTCGTCCCGCGCAGCGGGGGCTGCGGCGGGGACCAAGGACAGCGCCTCGCCGCACACGCCCGAGAGCACTGCGGCTGCCCGGCAGCCGAGTCCCTGAAAACGACACCTCCCGGCGTGCCCTGGCCGGCACGGCTCGGCCGCCCGGCAGTCGGAAGACTACACCTCCCGGCATGCCCCGGGGCAGCAGCGCGGCCAACCGCGAGCCCCGCGCCCCAGCACTACAGCTCCCAGCACGCCGCGGGAGCTGCGGGCCTCCGCTTGCGGGGACACCGTGCCCGAAACGGCGCCGGACCCCCGCCGCTCCTTGCCTCCCACACGGACCCCACTCGGCAGGTACCCCCGCCCGCCTCGGGGCTTTCCCCGGGACCCGCCGCTCCATCGACCGCCCCGCCCGCCCCGCGCTCACCTTCTCCCTCGCTGCAGCCGCAGCCCGGCTACGGCTCCCTCCTCCCTCTCTAACCAGGGTGATAGAATCAGTTGACCATAAACATGAACAGTGCTGCTATGTTCCTGGTACAGCCCTACCCACCTGGACATTAGGTCTGGGAACAGAGGGTCTAGTCTCTAGGTAACCATTAACGCTAACCACAGTGGGTAATTGTGTTTTTGTCAAGAGAAATGATGGAGTGTGGTTCTGTGAAACAAACTGAAGAAACTGACCAGGTTTGCCAGATTGCGAGCCCAGCAGGTAAAAGGTGATTCTGGCAGGGGGAGATCGCGACCACCGACTCACTGACCCCCTACTCAAGCAATACCACCTACTCAAAAAGAAACAATAGAAGAGGGTAACTGAGTCTGCCGCAACCATTTACCTAAGAAGCGAGAAAAGTTTACACCAGTCGCCAAAGAGAATAATATTGAATATCCATGAATAAAATAAATATGTATATTTTTGATCTGTATAAACTGTACGGAAAAGGTATGAGGTATGCACGTTTGGTGGAATTATCCCCCATGCATCCAGCGCTGCAATAAAGAATGCCTGCCTTTTAACACTACATTGGTGTTTACGAGGTTTTGTTCCCAGATTTTCGGTGGCACCTCGGCTCGCACCGGCCCCTCCACGGCCACCCGGGGCACGGCAGCACCGGGCCCTCCACCGGCTGAGGGAGGGGCCGTCGTCATCAGCCCCGCTGCCCGTCCCCTCCTCCCCTGGGCTCTGGCGCATCCCCTCGTCCCATGCAAACCAAGCACAAACGCAGCCAGCAGGGCAAAAGGGACCGCAGGTGTTCATTCCGTCACGCACCCAGCCAGTCCCGGGAGCCGCTCTGCTCCAGGGCTCGGGGCCCCCGACGCTCCCTCTGCCCCTCCGACACCTCGGCACTCCTTCCCGCAGCTGCGCCCGTTGCTCCAGCGGGGAGCAGTCGGTCAGTCGGCTCCCGGAGCAACGCGCTGCTCGGCAGAGGCTGCCAAAAATGAGGAGCAGGGTGCAGGCCACTACAAGAGAGGAGAAAAGTGACAGATGGCTGGACACCGGCGGTGTAACGAGAAAGCACGAAGCAGGGAAAGGGACAGCAAGAGAAGGACGGGGACAGGCAGTCCCACAGAGATGGAGAAAGAAGCAGCATGGAGACAGGAAGAGTGGCAGCAGAAAGAAGAAGAGGGAGTAGGACAGAGACCGAAAATGAAGAACGGGAGCAGGAAGGAGATGCAAAAAAAACCCTGCAGCATGATGACAGAGGAAAAAAGAATAGTGGCAGGGACCTGGACAAAGAGTGATGAGGAAATCGAATAGAATTGACATGGAGAAAGCAGTAGATCTGTGACGTGCTACGGAGCCGAGAAGGAAGGCCTCGAATCAAGGGACAGGGAGCCAGACAGAGAGCACCAAAGACAGCAAAAGTACTGACAGGCTACAGAGTAGGAGGAAAGCAAAACTAGTAACCAGGACCTGAATGGAAAGACGGGAAGAAGGAAAAAAATGCCACGGGCTGCAGGGCAGAAAGAGGGAGGACCTAAAAGATGGGGACAAGTCAGAGACAGATGGAGAAAGAAGGTACACAAGAGCAGAAAAAAAAACTAATCGTAGCAGTGTGGGAAAGAGAGGAAGCCAGGGGAGGGCCCAGGATGCAGAAGAGGGGTGACAGGGCCCCGAGGGCCCAGGACTCACCGCAGCTCTCACTCTCGGTGCTGCCGGGAGACTTTGACACTTCAGACGCTTCTCTCTCCTTCTCTCTTCCCTTCTGCTTCCATAACTCCAATCGTTTGGCTCTCCTCCACCTGAGAGAAAATGCACGTGGGTGTCTTAGAGCTCATACGAGACGCGGCTTCCTAGACAAGAAGCCTCACTGCACACTACATGCAGGAATAGGACAGACAAAAAGAGAGAATATGATGAGTGGGAAACAGAACACACAGATCGAGAGAGAACTTGAATCAGAGGAATAAACAAGGCAGGAGAGAGAGATAAAGACAGGGAAGAAGCCAGAAGAAAAAGGGTCTTTCTGGCCTCTACTCACACCCCCCCCGGCCTCCCACCCCTTTCCGGCCTCCTTTTTTTTCTGGCCTCTACTCTCGCCCCCGGCCTCCCACCCCTCTGCAGCCTCCCACCCCTTTCCGGCCTTCTTTTTTTTTCTTGGCCTCTACTCTCGGCCCCGGCTCCCACCCCTCTGCAGCCTCCTATTTTTCTGGCCTCTACTTCCCCCTCCTCGGCCCCACCCCCCAGCCTCCCACCCCTCGTCAGCCTCCTACCTCCCATTTTGCTGGCCTCTACTTCATTCAGCTTCCCACCCCTCTGCAACCTCCTACCTCTTTCCAGCCTCCTACCTCCCATTTTGCTGGCCTCTACTTCATTCAGCTTCCCACCCCTCTGCAACCTCCTACCTCTTTCCAGCCTCCATTCGCCCCCCGCAGATTCCCACCCTTTTTCAGCCTCCCACCCCCGTCCCACGGAGTGCATGACACACTGACAAAGAGAGAAAAAGGACAGAGAACAGGAAAAAAGGTACTAAGAAACAAAGAAAGGGTCAGACGAAGAAGGGGGTGGTTAGGACCCCCAACACAAACCAGCAAGGGGCTAGAGGATAGAGAGAA